>NW_015387797.1:0-35000 GCF_001527695.2 Protobothrops mucrosquamatus | reverse complement strand
GCCTTGGAGGTCTTCTAGTCCAGCCCCCTGCTCAGGCAGAAGATCCTACAGCAGTCCAGACAAGTGGCTGTCCAGTCTCTTCTTGAAAACTGCTTAGAACATAGAACTGCTTAGAACATAGAATCATAAGGATGGATGGCATAAGGTCTGCCTCGAGCAGGGGGTTGGACTAGAAGACCTCCAAGGTCCCCTCCAGCCACATGATTCCATGTTTTAAATACAGTTGCTGGAACTGGAATTATGTATCCTAACTACTGCAATGTTTTGTACACTAAACCACGACTTGCTTCGAGTAAACGGCAACTGCTATATTCGCGCAGCGTCCAGTGTAAAAATGGAGAAATTTTAGATCTAGTAAAAAAAAATCACAAGACGGGTAGAGAAAGATTCTAACCCAGTGTTTCTTCACCTTGACAAGGTTTAGATGGGTGGGTTTCAACTCTCAGAATTCCCCAGCTAGCTTTTGAGGAACACTGTTCTAATTCCTGCTTTGTGGTGATAACCTTCGCATTTTCTCCCCTTCCCTTTTTTAAAAACATGTTGATAAACTTACTTGGCACACTTTGGACAATCTGAGTTTCATAGTTTAATCTAGATGCCTCCCCTTCCCATCTCTCTTGTCTCCTCTCTTATCATTATTATTATTTTGCTTTTGAGGTTCTCCTGCCAATAATATCACCGCTATAAATGTGAGCAGATGTTTTCACAAAGGAATTCCTTCTGATGTAGATCTCAACCTGTATATTTCTTTTTTTTTTTTTTTTTTTGCCTTGGTGGTGGGTCTTTCTAGGCTGGGGTGGAACCAAACAATTTTGGAAAACTCAAGATTTTTTTTCCCCTCCTTCCAGGCACTCCAAGCAGAGTGCCTGAGCTGTAATTTGCAGCAAACACAATCAGTCCTTTTTTTTTTCTTCCTCCCCTTGCTCTTAAGCTTTCAAATTGCCTCTGGCTTCTCATCACACAAGCCTGTCTTAAAAACAAAAAAAAACTTAAAGCAAAGGAATGAAGTCTCTTCAAAACAGAAACATGGTCCTACAAGAGATTCAAAATCACATGTTTGCTTGGCAGTTTCACCTTAGCTAGTACTGATGGACTTTGAACCAGAATTACAGAATAACAGAGTTGGAAGGGAGCTTGGAGGTCTTCTAGTCCAACCCCCTGCTCAAGCAAGAGACCCCACACCATCGTAGTCAAATGGTTGTCCTGTCTCTTCCTAAAAACTTCCAGTGATGGAGCACCCACAACTTCTGGTGGCAAGCCGTTCCATTGGTTAATTGTTCTCACTGTCAGGAAATTCCTCCTTAGTTCTAGGTTGCTTCTCTCCTTGGTTAGTTTCCATCCATTGTTTCTCGTCTTGCCTTTTGGTGCTTTGGAAAATAGCTTGACTCCTCCTTCTTCTTTGTGGCAGCCCCTCAAATATTGGAAGACTGCTATCATGTTTCCCCTCGTCCTTCTTTTCATTAAACTAGACAAGCCCAATTCCTGCAAACATTCTTCATATGTTTCAGCCTCCAGTCCCCTAATCATCTTGGTTGAGACTTTTTCTGGAGTCTCGGCATCTTTTTTATAATATGGCGACCAAAATTGGACTCAGTATTCCAAGTGTGGCAGTACTTTGTAAAGTGGGACTAACACTTCACACGAGAGAGGACAGACCTTCGCCCTCACGTCACTCACGTGATCTTGATTCTATCCGTCCGTCAGAACTGCCACCTCACTGCCTGTCTGACACCCTCTGTTAATGCAGCCGAGGATGGCATCGGCTTTTTTGGCTGCCCTTTTGATATCTGAACCGTTTCTCACTGCTCTGCCATCAATTGAGAACAAAATAGGTTATTGTTACAGAACTGGGCATCCACAGACTTTAAAAGTTGTTTTTTTTCTTCTTCTTCTTCTTCCAATTTCTGGGCAGAGAAGCAGCGTGGCTGAGACTGCTCCAAATTCTCCAGGGAAAGAAAAAAATCTCCAAATATTTCTCAAAGGTGGACTTGCCTTTGTGGTTAAGTCCCTGTTAACTTTGCTTGTCAGAAGGTCGCAAAAGGGGATCACGCGACCCCGGGACACTGCGGCCGTCATAAATATGAGTCAGTTGCCGAGCGTTCTAATTTTGATCATGTGACCAGGAGATGCTGCAACGGTCATAAGTGTGAAAAAGGGTCATAAAATCACTTTTTTCAGCGCCGTTGTAACTTTGAACAGGCGCTAACGTTCAGAATGTTATTCTGTCATAATATTTCCTCATTACATTCAGGGGAATGTTTTATCTGGTTGAAAAACAACACAACTCCAGGATGACCTGAATATTCCTTGCTCGGTAGCAGCTAATTCACAATCGCCTGAATCTCATGGAAGCAACATCAGAGGAGTTTTAAAGCCGGACTGGGCTCAGATAGCTTCCTGTGTTTAAACCCCCAGACTGGTTGACATAAACAATGTTTGGATTTAAAAGGGCTCCCAAAAATTTTTTTTGCCTCCCCTCTCCCCGGGAGTTAGCATCGCTAACCTCCCAACGTTCAGGGTGTAATTTAACAGCCTGAAGCCTACACCAACGTTTCTTACAACCCACCACCTGGACCCAGTTAGTGGCAAAGGAACAGGCAGGCCAGTCCAAAAGAAAGGGAAGGGAGAGGCATTTTTGAAGGAGAGCTAAAGAAAATAAGCAAAAGGAAAAAAAGAAAAGAAAAGAAAAGAGGAGGGTGGGGTTGTTGAAACAAGAATTAAAAAGGTAGCAAGTCAGATGACGCGTGTCTGGGATGGATGGATGGATCGAGATCCAGATTAATTTGTTTGGGTGGAGGGAGGTGAAAACACACCAGATTGTTCTCTCTCTCTCTCTCTTTTTCCTTCTAATTTTGCCCTTTTCTAAATGGAAACCATACAGCTTCTCTTCACCGGAATAATGAGCCCAGAGTCGTTTGCTACGAGATGGGTGGCAAATAAATTCAATAAATATATAAAAGAAAATGAGCGGTCCTCCCGTGGAGTTTTGCTTGAAACGTCCCGATGATTGTCGCCGTTTACCTTCCGTCCTCTGGGCTCTTTCTCTGAATCTAGGTCTGTCCTATGCTTGTTAAATAAGGAGAGAGCAACTTTTTAAAACTGGTTTAAGCTGGGACGCAAATGCCGCTTTCCAACAAAGCCGTCTCAAAAGAGGGTCAAGAGACTACGAGATGACTGACGCGTGCCGCCACGTTGTCTCAAGCACCCAAATGGTGGTCAGGTGGCCACGGGAGGGGACCTCAGACCTGCCTCACAAGTCCCCTTATTCCAGCCCATTTTTCTCCATGTCTGGGGGTAAGTCAAGGTCTACTTCTACATGCCTTGCATGGGGTCCTTCTTGGAGTTGGATCAAGACTGTGGGATTGTGAGGGTGGCTTCAAAAAGGAGCAGCACCCCTCTCCTTCCACACCTCTGATGAAGCTTGCAGGCTTGAGGATTTCCAACAAGGTTCTGACTGAGTTGGACAAGGACCTGGATCTCCTCCAGGTTTGCCAGGAGGAAATACCAGAACAAGCGAAGCTGATGTCTCGCCTGCGAAGACCATCTCCGTTTCTCGAAGGAGCGAATGTTGTTTTTCTCAAGCTGGGGAGATCATAGAGGTTATGTTTATTCTGGAACCCGACGTATACACGGGACGGTCCTTCAAGACAGAAGGGGCCTTCCTCCAACTTGTACAAATAAACCCAGAAAGATTGTGGTTGGGCAGCTAAAATCCCCCAAACTCATCCGGGCATTCTTTTGCTCCAATTTCTCTGGTTAAGCTGAGTTCTCTGAGCGTCATTCCTCCAGAATGGTTTAAATAAAACTCAGGGCTTTCCCGCCCTGATCTCTACATTGTAAAAAAGATTATAGATGAAACTAGGTAGCGGATTAAAACTTGGATCCCCAGGAATTTAATAATAATGTCTGTAGGTGCCCATGCAGAAGGCAACCATCCTTCGTCTTAGAGGGCGCTAGCAAGATGAAAATCAGAAAAGATGTCACTTAAAAATGAGGAGGACCTTCCTAATGCTCTTAGACGATGCCACTGAATGTCATAGAACCAAGACCGGGAAGGGATCTCAGAGGTCTTCTAGTCCAACCCACTGCTCTAGGCAAGGAGACAATATACCATCTTGGTCAAATAACTGTCCAGTGTATTTTCGAAAACCTCCAATGGTGGAGCACTCACAACTGCCAGAGAAAATGGATTAATTGTTCTCACTGTCAGGAAATTTCTCCTTAATTCAAGGTTGGATCGCTCCTTGATAATTTTCCATCCGTTGCTTCTTGTCCTGCCTCCCATTGTACATTCTACTCCTTCATTGCAGAAGCAGAACATCTGATTTTCCATTGTAGCTTCTAATAAATGAATAAATAAGAGGTTTTCCTGTCATGTGTGACTCCTTATTCATTCTTTTATAACCATATCCAGATCATCAGAGGATTTAATTATTATGTTACACGGTTTTATGTGTAACAATAGCCAAGTTCCATCTCAAGATTAATCTTGCAGTAGCTATTACAGAAATGGGGCAGTCTAGTTTTCTTGGGAACTAAATTATCTGGGTAGGCAGTCATGGGAGGGAGGGAAGGAAGGAAGGAAGGAAGAAAGAAAGGACGGAAAAGAGAAGGAAAGAAGGAATGGAGAGAAGAATGAAGGGAGGGAGAGGAGATGAAGGGAAAGAAAGAAGGGAGGGAGGGAGGGAAGAAGGAAGGAAGGAAGGAAGGAAGGAAGGAAGGAAGGAAGGAAGGAAGGAAGGAAGGAAGGAAGGAAGGAAGGAAGGAAGGAAGGAAGAAAATATCTATCATAGATTCCATCTAGTCCCAGTGTAAACAAGCAGGTTTTCCTTTAGGCTAAATTAAATTCAGGAGATTAAGTTTCCATTTCTAGAGATTCAAAATGCGCTGTTGCTTTTTAGCCCTACAAAGGCAAAATGGACCAGCTACAGTTGTGAAATGGCTGACCTCAACCGTACAGAATGTTACAGGAGGAACACACCCGTCCGTGTGATGACTACCTCACTGACGGAATGAATGACGCACGGGCCAATCTGACCAGCTTCCATTCTTCCATCTTTTTCAAGGGAGTTATCCCTCCCCACTTTTACGATGGTTTGCTGTCGATGGTCCAAAGCATACTTTATTATCCATTTCACAAGTGGGGATGCTGTTAGGGGAAGCCAGTGCAATATATTGACATGTGCAGAAAAAAACGAAGCCAGGAAATTTTCCATCCCCAATGTAAAATTGATACAGAAAATATGATGTTGGCTACAAACACGATTAGGAAAATGTCTGGCCGATAAGCAAGGCCTGAGTGTTGCGGAGAAGAAATTCTTATCTACTTTACCTCCACTCAGAAAGGATGGATTTTTTTTAGATAGATAGATAGATAGATAGATAGATAGATAGATAGATAATAGATAGATAGATAGAAAATAAATAGATAGATAGATAGATAGATAGATAGATAGATAGATAGATAGATAGATAGAAAGAAAGAAAATAAATAGATAGATGATAGATAGATAGATAGATAGATAGATAGATAGAAAATAAATAGATAGATAGATAGATAGATAGATAGATAGATAGATAGAAAGAAAATAAATAGATAGATGATAGATAGATAGATAGATAGATAGATAGATAGATAGATAGATAGATAGATAGATAGATAGATGGATGGATGGATGGATGGACGGACGGACGGACGGACGGACAGATGATAGAGATAGAAATAGTGATATAGAGATAGATATAATACATATATATATATAAAACTACACACACAAACATATATGTATGTGTATATGTATGTATACACACACACATATATACACACATACACATATACATGTATATATGAAAGCGTCACTAAATTTGACAAATGCTTTCATAAAAACCACCCTATACTAATCTACATAGCCACTGAGGCTAATTAGTCGGTTAGCTTTAATAGTTTGGTTTTATTATTTGATTTAATGTGCTGCCGACAGCCACACTTTACATAAAATTGGCAGACAACACTCTAACGTAAACGAATGCAGTGCAGGAAAGAAGAGCAGGACGCCGTGCGCAGTCGATTCCCCCAGAGTGGGACGCGGAGTTTCCCACCCAATCAGTGTGATGAGTTTCCCTCTTCCAAAGACCTGGTGGAAAGGACTACTAAGGGGAAATTTCCTGGCAGAACAATTCACCAGTGGAACGGCTGGCCTTCAAGAGCTGTGGGTGATCCTATCCCACTTCAGACAAATGACCGTCCGGCCTCTCCTTGAAAAGCTCCAGTGATGGAGCACCCACATTTTCTGGGGGCAAGAATAACCTTGGAGGTCTTCTAGTCCAACCTTCTGCTCAAGCAGGAGACCCCAGACCATTTCAGACAAGTGGCTGTCCAGTCATTGAACAATTAATCAGTGGAACGTGTTGCCTTCAGAAGTTGTGGGTCCTTCATCACTGGAGGGATTGGACAGCCCCTTTGCACCCAAAACTATAAAGGACAGAATAAATGAGCAACTGCATTGGGAGTCTTTAAAGGCCTTCACCTTACTGTAAAGTAGAATAATCCCCATTACTACTCACTAATAGAATTACCAATAAAGGAGAATATTTGTAGAGTTGGAAGGAGGGATCCTTGGTGCTCTCTGAGCGGGGTGGTTTTCTTGGAGACGTTTCCTGACCCAACTAGGTAACATCCGAGCACTGATGATGTTCCCTGGTTGGGTCATGAAACGTCTGCAAGAAAACCACCCCGCTCAGAGAGCACCCAGGATCCCTCATTAATAGAATTTCTCCGCTGGTTCCACACCTGCCTTTTTTTTTTAATGCATCTGACCAACATAGGCAGGATTTATCCTCCAAACTTGGTGCTCACCATTTCAACCTCCCCAATTTGATTCTGGCAAAATAGGACTTTCTGGATTAACCTGCAAAAGGAGATCTTTCTTTCTCCCCCCCCCCCCCCCCATTCCAACGGCCTTGCTGGACATCCAAAGACGAAGGAAGAAATCGGGCTAAATACGAAAGAAAGAAGACACTGAACTTCATCCGCGGCGCCTATTCTGGATATTTGACAGCATCTTTGCAAAGGCCGGTTGGGATCTGTTCTCCCTGATTCCCACCGTCTGAATCACAGTCGCCCCCCCCTCAATAAAAGTCCCCCCCCCCAAGATTTCCCTCCCCTCAATGCCCCCGAATCTGGGATTCCCAGAGCGTGTTGGGCGCTGGATAGCCGAGCAAGTCAGGAGACCCCCAAGGAGGGGCAGCGCGTTCCCAAGAGCCCCTTAAGGCTCCTGCGCAGGGGACCCCCTCCCCGGTCTCTGGGAGGGGGCAGGCTCCCCAAAGGGCCCCCAGGCAAGAGCCCTTCCCTCCCACAGGAGACCTTCCCGTCTCTGCCGCGCCTTCTGCCCTCTTCCCTTTGCCCGGGACTGGCCGGGACGCGCGTTCCGACGTGCTCACCTTCCCGCAGCGCGCCTCCTCCGCCTCGTCCTCCTGCTTCGCTGCCGCTGCTGCCCCCGGAGGGCTCGAAAGCCCCCTTGCCGCCCTCCCGAGCCTCCGCGCCGCTTTCCCGGGGCGTCCCGTTCATGCCGACGGCCGCTTCCTCCAGGTCCAAGAGGTGGCTGACGCTGAAGTTCTTGCGCGCCTGGGGGTTGTCTGCAGGCTCCAGGATCCGGACCGGGTTGGGGGCGAATTGCTTGTCCATCCCGAAGGCGGCCACCGCGTCCATCGCGCCCGGATCCAGCTTGTGGGGCAGGAGACCCCCGCCCGGCCGGCCGGCCAGGAGCTACGATCTGGCGAGCCTCCCTTGGCTCCCCCCAAAGCAACACACCGGCCCCCCCAAAAACTTTTCCCTCTGCTTTGATTTCCACCCTTTCCCCCCCCCTTTCTTCCTCCTCCTACGTTTCCCCGGTGGGGTGTGCGCGTGTATGTGTGTTTGTGTGGGCCTGCTTCTGAGGGTGTGTGGGAGTCCTTATTGTATTCACTGTTTCTTTCTTTCTTTCTTTCCTTCCTTCCTTCCTTTTTCTCTTTCTTTCTTTCTTTCTTTCTTTCTTTCTTTCTCTCTCTCTTTCTTTCCTTCCTTCCTTCCTTTTTCTTTCTTTCTTTCTTTCTTTTCTTTCTCTCTCTTTCTTTCTTTCCTTTCTTTCTCTCCTTTCTTTCTTTCCTTTCTTCCTTCCTTTTTCTCTTTCTTTCTTTCTTTCTTTCTTTTTTTCTTTCTTTCTTTCTTTCTTTCTTTCTCTCTCTCTTTCTTTCCTTCCTTCCTTCCTTTTTCTTTCTTTCTTTCTTTCTTTTCTTTCTCTCTCTCTTTCTTTCTTTCCTTTCTTTCTCTCCTTTCTTTCTTTCCTTTCTTCCTTCCTTTTTCTCTTTCTTTCTTTCTTTCTTTCTTTCTTTTTTTCTTTCTTTCTTCTTTTTTTCCCTTTCTTTCTGTTTCTTTCACTCTCTCTCTCTCTGCAGGTCTCTCCTGTGTGAGCTTGTGGACCAGGGAGAGAAAGAACTTCTCCAAACTTTTTACTCGGGATCTATCCCCCACTCACCCCCCATCCTCCCCAGCGCACCGTCGCCACAGCTCCAGAAAACTTCCCTTCGGTCAAACGTTGGAACCAAACTTTGTTTTTTCTATCCAAGTTGAAATTGACCCATCCCCTGTCGCTGTGCTGTTTTCGCCTGAAACTGACTGACTGACAGAGCCTTCTTGGAGTCCATAAACTTCCTCAGCCGCCCTCCCCCTCCTTCGCCCCCCCCTCCCTCAACCTGCCCTTCTCCCCATTTCAACTCCCCCTCCCAATTTGGAAAGAGGAAGAGTTAAATTAGAGGAAAGCCAACCCACTTATTGAGTTTAAAATATATATATTTGGGGGGGGCGGCGAGAAGAGAGAAATTCCTTCTTTGCATCCTTTCCCCTGGACCCCGCTGTCTGTCCCCCCCCTCATAAAATTGGGCTGCCTTGCACAACCTTATGAAATCAAATCCACAGACATTTGAAACTTGCAAATTTCCCAGAAGGAAAACAAAACTAACCGCCCCCACCCAAATATATATAATAATAATAACCAAGGAAAAATGGACTTCAGGGGCTTATAGCAAATTGTCACCCCCACAAGGGTGGTAACAGGGCAGCCTCTGTTTCCCTAAATGGGTCACTTTTCAAGGGCGGAGCTATGCAGATGAAGGGGGCAGTCTTATCCAATTAGGAGCCGCCATCTTTCCATGCAACTTTTAAAACTTCCCTGCTATATAAAAAGTTTTCAAAAAAATAAATACCTCTTTGTCTCCTGTTGTTTTTAGGACAACGGTGTGGCTATGGTTTCCTGGATTCCTTCTGGATTGATTTTTTTTTTAAATTTTCCAGTCAACTCAACAGCTCTAAGATCGCCTGGTGGTCTCTTATCCATAAAGGAGAAAAGCAAATGGTTGAATCAGAATGTCCAAAAAATACACATAAGACCATTTCAATCAGTTCCCTATTTTCTTTCCGTCTCTGAAAGATTAAACAAACAGAAATCAAAACTTTTGAGGGAAACTTACTGTAGTCCTCAACTTACAATTATTCTTTAGTGACTGTTTGTAACTTTGAATGGTCTCTAAACAAATGGTTGTAAGTCAAGGACTACCTGTAGTAGAAAATTCACTGAAACTTCCAGAGAAAAAGTTGCTAAACTTTCTTTTCCTAGTTTTCTTTTTCCCCCCACAAGAGAGGGCTGCAAGCATTTCATGGGGAGATGAGTTCCGAAGGTGGGGAGCCATTGCTTTAAAAAGCGCCTTCCCACCAGCCTAATGATGAGAGAAAATAGCAAAACCTCAGTAGATAATAGTAAAGTCTAGGAAAGCTTGTAAGCCTTCTTTCAAATAACCCAACCCTGAAAAAAGAAACAAACAAGGATGGTGAAATCAACAGGACCAGGAAACTGGAGTTCCTTCTAGCTTTTAGCCCAATGCTCTCAATCTTGTTAGCGCTTGATCCTGTGGGCCAGTCTGGAAAAAGAGCGTCCGGCCCTTAAAGGCCATCCTCAACGGTGTCTTGAGAAGGTCCCAAGAGACCACCAGGACAGCCCTGAGGGGAGGTGGAAGTTCTCCAGAACTCTGCTCCAGGTCAGGGGCCAGGCAGAAATAAAACAGGCAGCAGCCAGAGGTCTCTCCCCCTGAAGGCCGGCCTGACCTCCGACACCGGAGCCAGAATTCAGCCCTGTGGGGTAGACCAGCCGTAGCGTCAGAGGAGGCTTCGGTTGAGTTCTCAGATCGGAATCGCTGGAGAGGCCGAGAGAGACGGTGGCTCTGAAATTTACCTCAGAAGGTGGCAGTCGCCAAACACTTTGGTTCTGAGGAGAAAAGGTGGAAGAGTCAAGCTCAACTTTATCATATAATGTGTTGAAGGTCTCCTCCTCCTCCTCCTCCTCTTCCATCTCGTCCTCCTCCTTTTTCTTTCTCTCGATAATTGGCCCAAAGTCACCCAGCCAGTTTTCATGCAAAGGCAGGACTCGAACTCACCGTCTCCTGGCGATTGGCTTAAAGTCACCCAGCTGGCTCTCTTGCTTAAGGCGGGACTAGAATTCACCACCTCCTTCTGATGATTGGTCCAAAATGACCCAGCTGCCTTTCATACCAGGACTAGAACTCCCAGTGTCTAGCTGGGCGCCTTACCCACTAGATGCTCCTTTAGGGTCCCTCCCTTCTCTCCGTTTCTCTGCCAGCAGTCTGGGATGGGAGGCCAGCCAAGGTTGGGAGGGGGGAGAGAGACCCCCAAACACATCTGAGTAGCTGCTCAGGGCGTTAAAAAAAACCACGGTGGAGAGCATAATCAAGTCTCGGTTCTCCCCACGGATGCTCAAGTCTGTTGATTGCTGGTATTTGGAAAGTGAAATATGAGGGTTTCATTTTTTTATGATCAAAGGAGAGCCCAGTTCTAAAGCAAGAGGGAGGGAGGGGTTGGTGGGTGGGGTGGGGGGAAGAGAGAGATTAGGACTTGCCGATTTTGGGAGGGGGGAGGTGGAGAGTTTGCTTGGCAGGCGGCTAAAGTTTCTTTAGACACGCCAAGACGTATGTGCTCTGCGCCAGGGGAGCCCCAGAATTACCCCTGGACCTTTCGCACAGCTGGAACAGTAAGTCATTGAGAAAATTTTGGAGGTTGGAAGGAAGGTGTGTGTGTGTGGGGGGAGATTGGTAATCTCACAGCGCCCTCCCACCACAACCCCCTGCCCTGCCCTGCGGGTCAAGGTGGTGATTTGCAAAGTCAAATAAATAAATTAAACAAGCCGCATTAATGCCATTTCCTACCTCGTTCGGGTACTTAAAGGCACGGCGTAGGACCCCAGGGGGGGGTGGGGGTCTGCTTCTCCTCTCCCCCCCCCTCCCCCTCTGCCCTATTCTTCTCTCCAGCCTCACAATTTAGATAGGATTAAATGCATTTAGTGCCCGTCTGGTTCTTTTTAAGAGGTCCCGGTTGTAAGGAAGAGTGTGCCGGCCGGTCTGTTCACAATTAAAGAGAATCAGGTGCTTTTATCTCTGTTTGTTTGTCTCCTTCGATGGATGAAGGAGGGTATCAGTTTTCCATCAATAAATTTGCAGATAAGGAATAAGCAGCTGCTAACAAGCTTATCAACCTTACATTGCAAGTACTAATTCATATATATATATAACATATAACAATTCAGTGGAACAGCTTGCCTCCAAAAGTTGTAGGTGCTTCATCACTGGAGATTTTTAAGAAGAGACTGGACAACCAATTTGTCTGAAATGGGATAGAGTCTCCTGCTTGAGCAAAAGGCTGGACAAGAAGATCTCCAGGGTCCCTTCCAATCCTATTGTTCTATGCTCTATGTTCCTCCCTCCCTCTATTTCTTTATCCACTCTCTTGGCTCTTCAGTCCCTGCGTGGCGCAACTTGGTTTTTCTCTTCCTTTCTTGAGTCCTCCACCACCCTCATCACCCTCCAGCCGGTTACACTTTTGACCTCTTGTGTTCCATTTGCTCAAAGAGATGATCTGCAAGGTCAAAGCAATAAATTTGCTTTATTTACACTAGAGGTTAAAGGAAGGTGTTTGCAGGACATGTGTCTCTTTCTTCCCCCCCCCCCCCAATTCTTTACAGAGCGAGAAGAATATTTGGTGGGTTGGTCTTCTGTCAAAATCAGGAGGGGCAGGAAGGAGAAGGAAAGATATTCACACGATACAGCCTGTGTGAAACAATTCTGAAATATTTGGAATGAAGTCCCCAAAGTGCTTTTCCAAAAAGCAACTTCTTCAGAGAAGCTTCTTGGCTGAGAAGCGAAACGTTTTCAGAGAGAAAAAAAACCAAGGCAGTCTAGTTGCTTTTTGGAAAAGCAACTTTGGGACAACCATGACCTGGATGATGGGAGAACCTCCGTAGACGTTTGGAAGGAAGCTTGTTTAGTTCAGACCAATATACACCCCACACACCCAGCGAGAAAATAGATGATCTTCAAGCAAACAAATTCTACAAGGAGAAACTTTAAACTCTGCTACTTAGAAAAACAGACAGTCAAAGAAGATTAATGCTTTCAAATTGTGGATTTAGAGATCATTGCTAAAAAGTTTTTTTTTTAATGTTTATTCTACATTTTTAAAAAAAATTTATTATAAAAAAAGATGCTGAGACTCTGGAAAGAGTGCAGACAAGAGCAACAAAGATGATTAGGGGACTGGAGGCCAAAGCATATAAGGAACGGTTGCTGGAATTGGGTATGTCTAGTTTAACAAAGAGAAGGACGAGGGGGGACATGATAGCAGTCTTCCAGTATCTCAGGGGCTGCCCCAAAGAAGAGGGAGTCAAGCTATTCTCCAAAGCACCTGAAGGCAGGACGAGAAGCAACGGATGGAAACTAATCAAGGAGAGAAGCAACCTAGAACTAAGGAGAAATGTCCTGATAGTTAGAACAATTAATCAGTGGAACAGCCCGTCTCTGGAGGGTCTCCAAGTGGGTGATTCTACAAATTCATTTTCTGGATATTTCAGTAAGCAGATTTCCTTCCAATCATAGGAGCTTCCTATCCACTAAAGATGGTTTCAGTCACCCCCCTTTTTTTCTCTGTTGTTACCTCCCCCATCTCTCTCTCTCTCTCTCTCTCTCTCTCTCTCTCTCTCTATATATATATATATATATATATATATATATATATATATATATATATCAAAGTCGCACATATTGAATCCAGATGTGTTCTTTTGCACACAAGCCTTCCAGCAATTTAATTAAATTTCCCCCAGACAGCCAGGAGGGGTTCTTAATGATCAAATTTCTCTGGACCTCTTCCTAAAGTGCCCCCACCATTCCTTGCCTCCCTGGTGGATAGGTGATGGCTTCTCTCCAAGTCCAATCAATGTTAACAAAGGACTAACTTCGGCCTCCGATAATGTTTGGGTAAGAAAGGGAAGGGATGAGGAAGGGAAGGGAATCCAAATCACATAAAGTATTAGTACCACTCTGTCCTTAGTAAGACCACACCTGGAATACGGCATCCAGTTTTGGTCGCCACAATATAAAAAAAAGATGTTGAGACTCTGGAAAGAGTGCAGAGAAGAGCAACAAAGATGATCAGGGGACTGGAGTCTGAAACAGATGATTAACGGTTGCCAGAATTGGGCATATCTAGTCTAGTGAAAAGAAGGACAGTCTTCCAATATTTGAGGGGCTGCCACAAAGAAGGGGGGGTCAACCTCTTCTCCAAAGCACCTCCAAAGGCAGGACAAGAAGCAACAGATGGAAACTGATCAAGGAGAGAAGCAACCTGGAACTAAGGAGGAATTTCCTGTGGAACGGCTTGCCTCCAGAATGTGTGGCTTGCCACCAGGTTTTCTAGCTTTCTATAAATAAAACGCTTCTTGTTTAGCCACAATCATCACACATTCTGTCAGTGACTTTCCCCGAAATCAGATTTCACTTGATTTTAAGAATTAGGTCTGTCAAACGGCGAGGTTGAGGGAGACGGGAGAGAGAAAAGGAAAGATGGGTCCCTGGGAATTTTGCAAATTTTTGCAGAGGTAGGCACAAGGGATCAAAGGGGGTGTAGGGGGGGAGCGAGCCCCCTTCTGAGAGAGGAAAGCTAATAAAGTCAACTTCAACTAGACTTTATAAATTGCAAACAGATGGCCCAAATAATAGTGAGGTTTTTGAACGGGGAAAACGTCTGCACGCCGTGTCAAAGGGCAGATTAATTTCTCAAGATAAGAAACTGCTAAGTGGGAGGGGGGAGTATTGAGTGTCCCCAAAGATACCCCTGCCCCCCCCATTCCAAAAACATTGCAATCATTCAACAGCCAGCATTGCTCAGAAAAGTCTCCAAGCGTTTCCTCTGCCAGGTTGGTTGCTAATCTGTGCCCCATTTCTGATTGTGGAAAGATTTTTCAGTGTAAATGTAAATGAGGATGAAAAGAGGAGATATCCAGACATCTATCTATTTATCTGTATCCCGCCTTTATTATTTTTACAAATAATTCTCTCCTTGATTAGTTTCCATCCGTTGCTTCTCGTCCTGCCTTCTGGTGCTTTGGAGAATAGCTGGACACACACACACACACACACACACACACACACACCCCGCTCTTCTTTGTGGCAGCCCCTCAAATACTGGAAGACTGTGATCATGTCAGAGAGATTTTCCATGCATTCTTCACCTGGTTTCATTTTTTTGTAAAAAAAGAAAGCCTTAAATTTAAAAACCAAAATTTTTAAAATAAAAAAATATATATGCATCTTAAAAAAAAAAAATCTTCCAGGCCAAGCGCACCCTCTAGAGGTCGTTTGAACCTGAAACTCGGATGTTTTTCAGCAGACAGACATCTCCTCCAACCTGCAGAGGGCAAAAGGGAAAATAGAAATAAAAAAAATAAAACCGGACAGAGGTTCTTTGCAATCGAAAGCTACGCCTGCATTTTTTTTTTTCTCTTCCGCTTCCTGCATCTTCCCGGATGCGAAAAAAGAAAAAGAAAAAAAGAAAAAGAAGAAGAAGAGAAATCCGTGTGAATGGCCAGCTTCAGAAGTGCAAAAAAAACAAACAATTGCGGAGTTTTTGATCCGAGGCGGTGCGTAAAAAAACGCGCTGCAAAATTTGGAGCGGGCAGGTTTGGATAAATTGCAAAGTAGAAAATATCTGTTATTCCTCCTCCATCAGCTAAGCTTCTTTCTGCAAACGTGGGGGGATAAAACGAATAAAAGAATAAAAGAGAGAGAGAGAGAGACCTTTGCAAAAGAGGAAACGAGGAAAACAAAAGGGAAGCCGTAGCTGGTTACTCTCGAGTAAGACAATCGTAAATTGGGTGAGCGCATGATAGGTGCGTAAGAAGAAGAAAGTAGAATTTTTATATATTAAGCTTGGTTACTACCCACGAAGTGTTTTTAGTTTTTAATGCTTTTTTAAAAAAAGGAATGCATAAATTAAGTTGTATTGATCAGGAAATAATAACAATAAGGATAATTAATAATAATGCACAAAAAGGGGAAGGTAGAAGTTTTATATGTTAATAAATCAAGCAAGGAAGAAGTCTTTTGGGGCTTTTTAAGGGCAATGCGTACAATCAAGTCTGTATTGATCAGGAAATAATATCAAATAACAACAATTAACAATAATAATATTGCACAAGAAGGGGAAGGTTGAAACAGCCTGCCCAAAAGATAAAAGTTTATCCTCGTGGTCTTTTATCCTTGGGGATCTGCTACAAATTGGTTTGTTTACTCTTGGAGTTGTCATTAAGTTTTCGTTATTCCTGAAAGTGGGGCTTGTTTTCTTGTGTTGTTGTTATTTGCTTTGCTTCCTCTTCAGCCAGGCTGGTTGCCACTGTTTTTAATTTATTTTTTTTGACAGTTTGCTACTTCTCAGCAGCTGCCTAAGGCCCTCTCCAAGGGGACAGTTGACTTCTACAAAATAAGAGGACTGGGGTTTGTTTGTGTGTGAGTGTGACATCCCTGCCCTGCCCTGCCTCTTAAACAGCTGGCCTTTTTCGATTAGCCTCCCTCCAGCCTCCTCCTGCAGGCAAAGATAATTTATTTTGCCAAGTTTTCTTTGCCTTATTATAGCCGCAGTGGTCATTCTGAGTTTCTTTTGGGTAGCTGGACTAGAGATCCTTTCAAAAGAGAAGAAAATATAGCCATGATTTAGCACAGGTTCAATCTCTGGGTCTGTCTGGAGAAGTTCTTGAAATGTTACAAGGTCTTTTTTCAAACTGTAGGACCTGGGGGGCTTTCCGGGGGTCTCTACACCCCTCCCCGCCTGGAATTTTGGTCTGTTCCGGCAAAACCTTTCTCACATTCTGGAGGTGGCAGTTGAATGAAAGAATTCTGCCGGGGAGGGTGGGGGCAGCCATGGTGACTAGAAACATGAAGGATAACGATGACCTTCTAATCTAAGCCATACATCTGGTCAACGTTTTCACATCCAGGGCTAGGAGATGTTAGGGTCCAAAAGCCATATTGAGATGATCTTGGGTTCTCCTGCGTAGACAACATCTCCAGGGCCCCTTCCAAGAATTCCCGTTGGGACCGGATGGCATGATCTCCATCCTTGGTTGAAAGGTCTTCAGGATGGACCTGAAGGAATTAGGTTGTGTTTCTCTGCTCCTACTTCCCTGAAATTCCATGGACAGTTTTTAATCTGCTCCCAACTTGGGAAGGTTGTTCTTACCTGCCAAAGTATAGTGTGCAAATGGCAAAGGTTGGTTAGATCTTCTAGGAGTTGAGAGCCATCTCCTTCCTGAGGTCTCATAGGTTCATGCCAGAAATCTCACGGGATTTCAGCATTCTTGCTTGGAATCTCATGGGAGCTACGGAGAGATGGCCAAAATTTCATGAGATTTCAATCATAATTTAAAATTAATTTAAGGGGAAGGGGTGTGGTTCTTCCTGCTGCTCTTTCGTCTCCTCCTCTTCCTCCACCCCTCCTCCTCCATCTCCTCCTCCTTCATCATCTCCTCTTCCTCCTCTCTTGCACTGGCAAAAGATAAAAAAAATGGCCCTGAAGTCAAACTTGGTTGCACCCAAGTTCTTTTCTTAGCAATGTTATAGAAATGCCTTAGTATCCTCTTCCTTTGAAAATATTTTCCCTGCAACTTCTCAGCCTTGTCTGCAGCCCTGAGGTTTCCTTGTGGTCTCCCATCCAACTTCTCACCCGATCCAAACCGGCTTAGCTTCTGAAGCCAGCCTTGCTGAGCAAGGATCTTCCCCTGGGTGTCCGGTTACGGTTTGAGTAGCTTCCTCCGCTGATGCCTATTTATTTTATGAATAAAAATCTGTATGCTTTGGTTTCGAAACAGGCCGAGGAAAAGCTGAAGTGAAGTAACCGCTGGGCTGGGCGTGCAGGGAGTCCTTTTTGGATGATTATTGAAAAGAATGCCGTTTCTTCATGGCTTCCGTAGAATCATCTTCGAATATCAGCCTTTAGTAGACGCTATCTTGGGGTCTCTGGGATTACAAGATCCCGAACATCAGGAGTTGCCAGAGAGGTAAGCAGCTTTAAGGACAAAGAAGTGGAAAAGGGGTTTCTTTCCACACCGTCCTAGCACAAAAAATGTTTTATTTTGCATTGTTATTTCCCACCTTTATTAAGGAGATTGCAAAGCCTGTCTCTGCCCGTCTCTCGTATTCATCCAGTCTTTCTCCGTTTGTAAAAGCTCCAGGTCTGCGGCTGAAGACCAGAGCAAATTTCTGGTTCTCCAGAAGCTGTTGGAAAGCGAGTCCCAGTCGGCTTTTTACCAAGAAGGCGTGAGCTACACCTTGTTGAAGGTCTCTGAGCTTGGGCTGGTCCAGGCGGCTGAAGTCCTTTTGCACAATGGGGCAGATATCACCTTTGAAGGTCGGGCTTCCCACCCTCCCCTCTTTTGCCTTTATTTTAGAGGAGAGGGAACACTTCAGGAGGCATTGACCTGGGGGGGGGGAGCTTCCTTTAGTTGTGTGCACACACACCCTGCCCTGCCACTAAAGGGGATTGCCCTTCAAATTTGCAATTTGCTGCTTTTAAATAAGTATAGTTTGTCGTTGCGCTGCCTGTTTCTCACCAGTAGATGTCGCTGTGCCACTGTTTTCATTTAGGATTACACCAGGGAGAAGATCGGTGTAGTAGGTAATCCTCAGACTTAGGACTGGTCAAGTTAGGACAGACAGATACACGGTTGTTAAGTGAATCGGGCTTCAGATGGTCACTAAAGGGGATCACGTGAGCCCCGAAACGCTGCAACTGTCATAAATGTGATTGCCAAGCGTCTGAATTTTGATCACGCGACCGTGGGGGGGATGCTGCAATGGCCGTACGTCGCTTCTTTCAGTGCTGTTGTAGCTTTGAACGGTCACTAAATGAACGGTTATAAATCGAGGACTACCTGGAATCCTCCTCCTGGCCTCTAGCTCCACCCCTTTGCCCACAGGCCCCGCCTTAGTTGCTATGCAGAGCTAAGAATGGCAAGGCTCCGCCCCCCTGAGTCCTGGGTTCCAAGCTCCTCCTACAGAGGGCTGTTTCCAGGGCAACATGGCGGCCTCCCTGCAAGGCTGGCTAGCTGGTCTTTTCAGGGGTCCTTGACTGAGGGGGGTAATGGGGAGGAAGTGGTGGGCCGGCTGCTTCTTCCCCTGCTGGCTTTCCTATTGCGGTGGGACGGTGCTTAACGGTAGGCTTTTTTCTTGCCAGCTCTTACAACACCAGCCTTGCAGGGTAGGGCAGCCGATGTTTTCAGAGGTTTTTTTTAAGACTGAGAAAGTAGAAGGGAATATCAGTAGCCCAGGGTTGAACTGTGGCATCCTTGCGGCCTTATGAGTGTGGCATTTTATTACCCAGCTAGATAATGTCATCAGTGCTAGAAGGGAGTAGGGTGTGTGGGGAGGAGGAGGAGGAGGAGGCCTATGGGGTCTTTAATGCTCTCTGAGCAAGGCTACATCATCAGTGCTACAAAGGAGTGGGGTGTCAACGCTGCAAATACTGTATATTCTTGCTTTGAAAATGTCTTGCTTTGACAATATTCTTGCTTTGACAATGTCTTGCTTCTAGCACTGATGGTGTTACCTAGTTGGGTCATGAAACGTCTGTAAGAACACCACCCAGCTCAGAGAGCGCCAGGGACCCCATTCAGAAAAAATAGCCTTTTTTTGCCTAAAAGAGAATTTGGAGATTAAAAACATCCCTAACAAGGGGAAAGAGACCCATCTGGAGTTTTGCATTTCATGTTTTCTGATGAAAATCCCCCGCTTTCTGTAGATCCGGTCACTTACTACACAGCCTTGCACATCGCGGTGCTGCGGAACCAGCCTGACATGGTGGAGCTGCTGGTGCAACGCGGCGCAGACATCAACCGCCGAGACCGGGTTTGTAGCCAGCCACGCCCGTTGTGTATGTTTGTGTGTGTGTGTGTGTGTGTTTAAAATGACAATTCCTGGAACTTCTGATAGTTCTGAGGTTTTGCAATCCCAATGCAGACGTGGCCGAAAAGGGTGGGATAAAAAGATTGGGGTGCTGGTTCTCTTTGTCAGCAGTCCCCCCCCCCTTCGTGTCAATGGAGGAAGAAAAACAAGGAATGGGGTGTGTGGGTCCCCACAGGAGGGAGAGGGGTAGAAAAAAGGGGAGATGATAGGAATAATATAACCCCTTCCTTCTCCAATTGTTCTTAGATTCATGAAAGTAGTCCTCTGGATCTAGCCAGTGAAGAGCTGGAACGCTTACCTTGTCTGCGGCGTCTCCTAGAACTCGGGGCCGATATCAACGCTGCTGACAAACATGGTCAGTGGTTCTGCTTTTTATCTCTGCTTTCATTAAACCACAGCAGTTCACCTCTAACCTCTAGCGTCTTCTGGAATCATCCTTTAGAAGCCAGGGATTCGTCTCCCAGAATCCCCTCCCTGGGATACCACTAAGAACTCTGGGCCTTGAAAGATGCCCTCCAGATGCCTGGTCTTTCTTTTCCTCCTCCCTCCTCTTCCGCTCTTCCTCTAATCCGTCTCTCCTTCCCCTCCAGGAAAGACAGCTTTGCTGCACGCGCTGGCCAGCAGCGACGGGGTCCAAATCCACAACATAGAAAACATCCGGCTTTTGTTGGAAGGAGGCGCAGACGTCAAGGCCGCCACCAAAGATGGGGACACGGTGTTCACCTTCATCATCTTCCTGCTGGGCGAGACGGTGGGCAGCGACGCCGAAGAGGCCAAGCTGATCAACCGCTTCTGCTTCCAGGCCACACGGCTGCTGATGGCCCACGGGGCCGACCCCAGCGAGTGCCCGCCTTACGAGTCCCTCACCCACCTCTGCCTCAAGAGCTTCCGGCTGCATTTCCCGCTGCTGCGCTTCCTGCTGGAGTCGGGGGCCTCGCCCAACTGCTCCCTCCACGGACCCGCCTGCTGGTCCGGCTTCGACACCATCTTTGAGCGCCTCTCTTCCCACCTCAGCGAGTCGGAGGACGACAGCTTCTCCTTAGACTTGCTGCAGAAAGCCGAGACTGCCCTGGAGCTGATGATGGCCAGCGGCCCGGTGGTCAAGCTGCCCAGCAACTTCCAGATCGATCTGAGCCACTGCCGGTACCACCAAGAGAAGATTCAGGCGCTTTTTGGGAAGCTGAAACAGCTGGAGAACAGCCCGCCTACCTTGAAGCACCTCTGCCGAGTCTACCTGCGGCAGTATCTCCAACCTTGGCCCGTGGATGTCAAGGTGAAGGCCCTCCCTCTCCCCAACTGCTTGAAGAGGTACCTCCTTATAGATCCGAGCGCCTCTCTGGAGCAGGTGTGACCTCCCCAGATGAGAATGGACCTCCGACGTTTGCCATCCCGGATCTCGCCATGCTGCGCAGCCAGTGCATGAACTGCCAGATCTCCGTTCAGTGTCCAACAGCCGGTTACGTGGTGTCTGTGGCAGCCCGCTTGAGTGGTGGCTACATGGGAATGGATTGGACTGGGGGGAGGTGGAATCTGCAATGGAATCGCATCCTGATGGCAGCTAAGCTGGTGGAAAAGCCCTTTGTGGAGTTGTGTGCCAGCCGAGGAAGGATTTGCCCCTCTGTGCCAAAGGATTGTGAGGTTGTGTAGGCTTATGCTGGAGCTGTATTGAACATCCAGGGTTGGGACAGGAATGCCGACAGCTGATTAAAAGGATGCCTCTATGCTGTTCACCTCTATTGTTGTGCTGTGGGTAAAACACCCGTTCCCCTTGGTGATAAATCTATTACAGGTAGTTCTCGCTTAGCGGTAAGTGGGAATGGGAAGTCAGTTGCTAACTGAGTCATACCACGTGACATCATAGGAGTTCACTAAGTGACACTGGTGGTTCCAGAAATCCTAGCTGCCCTTGTTAGCCAAATCCCATGTGGTCACAGCGTCCCACCGTCATGCGATCATAGCTTTCGACTTCCTGCTGTCTTCCCCATTGACTTTACAACAGGCTTGCAACCGGAATTGATCACAAAATTTCTCTTGCCAAGTGAGACAGTTGTGAAGTGAGTTTTGCCCCATTTTTCAACCTTTCTTGCCGCAGCTGTTAAGTGGATTGCTGAGGTTGTTAAGTGAGTGCAACTATCATAAATTTGAACCCGTTGCCAAACATCCAAATTTTGATCCCGTGGATCACGGGGATGCTGAAACAGTTGTGGGAAGCAACCACAACTTCCGAAGGCAAGCCGTTCCACTGGTTGATAGGTTTCACTGTTAGAAATTTCTCCTTACTTCTAGATTCTCTCCTTGGTTAGTTTCCATCCGTTGCTTCTTGTCCTGCCTTCTTCTGGTGCTTTGGAGAGTAGGTTGACCCCCCCTTCTTTGTGCAGCCCCTCAAATATCAGAACCCCGCTATCATGTCACCCCTGGTCCTTCTCTTTACTGGACTAGACGTACCGAATTTAAGATACCCAATTCAGGATCTTCAGCCTGTAATTCTGCACTTCTTTACACCCAAAGCTGCTGTTCCATCAATCCAATTGACTGTGAATTTTTTTAAAAAAAAATGCAAAGCAAAATGCAGCATCGTGAGCCTGCTCATTTTTTTCCCCTTCCCTCCCCACCCTTTTTTTTTTATTATTCCTTGTGTCATTTTGTTTAAAAACGCAGGATTGTTCTTAAAGCCAACTGGGAATTTTTGTGGTGGTTTTTTCTGAAACGTGGGAAGAAAAAAAAAACTCAAACAAGCCAGGAACATGATGGCAGATTCTAGAGATTCAATTCCGCAACTTTCCTGCACCATGCAAGGTGGGTCATTCAGATCGTTTTTCCAACCATCATAACAAACCAACATAGGAGACTACAATCACGCTTACCTTTACTTCCCCTGTCCCAGTCCATTTTACCGCCCAGGGACGCAACCGCCTTTCCCTCCCTGCTCCCCACCTCTTCGAGACCCCAGCCGGTCTCCCCTCTTTCCCCTTCATCCTGGCCTGCTGGAAACCATGGTTTGCCCTGGAGCACCATGGGAACGCTTCCTGGATCTCCTTCACCTCATGGCTAAGGTATAGACGTGATAGATCTCATCTGGAAAATTCTCCTGTTTCTCCTGGGCCAAAAGACTCAGCCCGGCATGGCGGATGATCTTACACACCACATCCAGATCCCGGCAGAGGCTACTGTCCACTTCGTCCATGATGACCCCTTCTTGGGCCATGTTGTCCTTAATGACGATGATGCCGTTGGGACAGAGTCCTAGGCGGCACCTTTCCAAGAAGCTCAGGAGATGCTCGTCCGTCAGGTGTCCTGTTGGGAAAGGAGAAACGGGACCAGGTGAGATCCTTGCAGGATCCAAGAGGGTCCCAGGTAGACCAGATAGCAAAAACGGCCAGAGGAGTTAACTGTACTTTATTGTCAGGGCTACGTTGACGGACTCTTTGCCAGTCTGACGGCGCAACTCTCCCACCGTCTCTTTTTACAGCCTGAGAAGCTAGGAAGAGTCTCTTCTGAGTCTTTCTCCATCCATTATGCAGCTCTGGGCTATGTTATCTCTTATCTGATGGTGGTCTGTTAAGAGAATCTTGCAAGTCTGAAAGTACAGATCTCCTGTAAATCTCTCTTTTACAGCCTGAGCAGTTGGGGCAGTTTATTTCTGAGTTTCTTCCTCTGCCCGTTATGCAGCTGTGGGCTATGCCCTCTCTTATCTGACTGTTCTCTAAAGCTACATTAACAGAATCTTGCATGTTATGAAAGTACAAATTGGGAAATTTGTTCGGTCGCTCCTGCCAGCGACACTCACCGATTACCCACTGGATCCAGATGACATCGTAAGTGTTAGGCTCCGGGCTGAAGTCTTGCAACCCACAACAGAAGTAATTTCGCACCCGTTGGCCTTCCGTCCCCAGATACGTCCTGGCCTTATTCAGGAAGTCTTCCGTCACGTCCACCATGTCCACAGCTTTGAAAAGGGGCAGCAATAGTCTCTTTGTAATCCGCCCAATGCCGGCGCCACAGTCTAAGGCCAAGGCTGTGCCGGTCCTGTTTGGGCCGTCCTAGACAAAAAAAACAGAGTCCATGAGGGCTAGGAACCTGACCCTCAAAAGCAAGCAATGTGTTTCACCCTTCTTCCCCGCCAATTTGATTCAAAATGAAATCCTGCTCGCCCCCCCCCGCTCATCTGTTTAATTCCATTGTTTATTTTTATTGTTTTATCCCTTTATTATTGTTTTTGTCATTTTACATTGTTAGAGAGAAAGGGAGAGAGAGACCGAGAAAGAGAGAGGGATAAATAGAAATAAGAGAAAGAGAAAAAGAAAGAGAGTCGGGAGGGGGGCACAGGCCAGCCAGGAATCTGCCATCACCTCCTCTACCAAATCTGCTCACCCTCAAAAACCGGAGCAAAAACTTTCTGGAGCTGCTGATGTCGATACTGGAAATGTGCCCGTAGCCCCCCAGCATCCCATCCACGGTGGGGGGGATGTCCTTCCAATATTTTTCAGCCTTGGAGTAGAATTCCAGCTCATCTTCCACCCCGTCGCTGGCCATGGGTGCAGTTTTCGTCTTCCTCCAAAAAAGCCAGGCGGGTTTGTGACGCTGGGTGGGGTTCCCCCTTTGGTAAGGGGAGAAAAAAGCAGGAGGGGGGGGTTAAAAAAAAACACCAACCCAATAATTCTGAGGCCGGATAAAAATGCAGCTTCCTCCTGTTTAAGGTGCAAAAAAAAACAAAAACGCCTAGCCACAGGATTTGTACCCATCTCCCAAATTGTCAAATTGGGGGTCACTCTGTCAATCAAATCGTTCTGACGGTAGTCAATCAGCTGAGTTGGGGTGCCTAGTCCCCATTTGGTTTAGTTTAGGCTGAACCCCTCATTCTGGCCAGTAATTTCTACACATCTCCCTGTCTTGCAAAGCAATTTAGCTGCCGTTTTCAGCCCCCGAAAAGTCGGGGTTCCCTAATTTTATCCAATGCTTCTCCTCCCCACCCTTCCCACCTCTACCTCTCCAACAGCTGATATTCAGTGATATTACACAAAATGCAACATTCCCCTGGGGTGGTTATAAAGGGCTGCTGTTTTCCTCTACCCTCCCCTTCTGGCTTTCCTTGCGCATGGTAACTTTCCAAGGCTGTTTTTTTTTAAAAAAGTTTTTAACTGGTTAGCAAGCTGGTGAGGTAGAAATAGCTGAAATAAATCATACGCTGCTTAATAACCACGGATTGATCTGTCCTCCGAGGAATTTAATCTGCTTTTTAAAGCCATTAGGGCTAAATGCAATTAAACAAAGCACTGCAAATCACATTTCGGCCCTTTGATCCAGATCTTTGAATAGCTCTATTACGGAATTTCGCAGAGGGAGGGGTAAAAGGCTGGGGGCTTACGGGGGTTTGGCTATTCCCAGGGTACAAAATGGACAGATGTAGAATGCAGGCTGTGTCGTAATTGCCAAAGTATGTGTGACCAACATGACGGGCCTTGGGGACTAAATATATACATTCGTTAGGGGAGACGCCATTCCGTAGTCCAATTATGGAAACAGGCTCTCCCTATGGGCCCCTAATGAATTATCAGTCCTAACAAGGCAGGTAACACTAAACCAGGGTTTTAAATCAGGGATTGATTGCCAAGGAGCCATTTGTAGCCCAAGCCAAGCTACAATGGTTGGGTACGTGTCTCCCGTAGCCTCCTCTGCCTGGGTTCTGACCCCCAATTAGCCCGACGTGCAAATCAAGCCAGGTTTAACCCTAGTCACTAAGTTCCTTTCTTCCGTAAAACTATTTCTTCAGCCAGGCATGGCTGTGTGAATAAGCCTCCTTCGTTAATAAGCCTGGATATGCTGACCTCCTTAGGACAAGGCTTGGCAATTTCTCCCATGGTGTAATTATTTAAAAACAATTGTTGTGTGAAGGTGGCTTTTAAATAATTTTAAAAGTTGAGCCATCGCAGCAGGTGCATTCACACAATGGAGAAATTAAAGAGATGTAATGCTTTAATGGAATGCATAAAACAGTCATTTGTTGCTGGCCAAAGAATTCGGACTAGGCCCGGATCCTGTCGATTAGTCAGATCGTGGTTTAACATAACCCTGGTTTAGTTCAAATCCTAACCTACCCCTTTGCTCTTTGCTCTCCAACAGAGCAAACGGTCTTGCTGTGTTTAAGGTGAACTATCTCTTAGTACTAAACCTACTATTTATTCAAACCCTGATTAAAGATCCTGGCCTAGCACTGTGTTACAAAAATAACCGAATTAGCAAGGCTAGGACCAGGGGGAAACGGGCGTGACCAGCAGGTGGGTCAGCCCCAAGACGGAGAAGGAGCACCTTAAGCGCCACCTGCCTTATGAACCCAACGCAGCCATCAGGATGGAGCGCAACGCGGCTTCGGGGGCTGCGCCCGTGCCGCGTGAAGATATAACGTGTGAACCGGGTCGGGTTGCTCTGCCGCCGTGTTTGGGGGGAAGGGGCGACGTGGGGGGAGGGGGTGCAGGGCAAGGCAAGGCAAGGCAGACAGCCACCCCTACGAGGGGCTGGAGGGAAGGGGCTTAACCCAGGCACGCCCAACTACTGCCAGCAGTGTGGACTCGGATTCCTCAAACGGGCGCAGGGATTCAGCTGGACCCCAATTTAGAAGCGTAAAGGGGGAGGGGGGCTTTCCTCCCCCTGCAGGACAACGGAGGAGACCCCCCTGCGCCCCCTCCCAGCGCCGGAGCCAGCCACGTGGAGAGGCAGGCAAAGCCGCATTGGGGGGTCGCCTGCTCCGGAGTCGCTCCGCTTTTCCTACCGCCTCTTCCCGGTGGGAACTCACCGCCGGGAGAGCGGCCGGGGCGGCTGCGGGAAGCACGTCCGCTCCTCCGCGCTGCCCTGGCCGCTTGGCAAGGCGCCTCCTCCGGCTGACGCTCCGCCTGCGGGCACCTCTCCTCTCCGGCGCGCCTCGCCAGTGCGCATTGGGCCGGCCAGTCTCCTCCTCCGCCGCACGCAATTTCCTTCGCTGCCCGGGCGGAGGAGGAGGAGGAAGAGGAAGAGGAAGAGGAGGGAGGGAGCCACAAGAGCGCAGGGATCGCGGCTGGCCGTACGCAACAGCCCCGGCATCACAAAGGGCTGCGCCACCGGCCGGCCCAGAAGGCGCTCAGAGCGCGCTCGGGCGCTCCGGGAAGCGCATCCTCCGGCTGAGCGAGGCAGGAAGGCCCGGGCCCCCTTCTTCCAAGCGCGGGGTGCCAAGAAGGCCGCCCCCGGTTTGGGCATCGGCTGGCTTGGAGCTCCTCGTTCGGAGGGTGCACATCTGTAACGATGCAGGACAGGACAAACCAGAATGGCTTCAGGTCTCCAGCCTGAGCAGGGGGGTGGACTAGGTGGCCTCCAAGGTCCCCCAGAAAAGAACAGGTGGTCATGGACTTATGGCCACAATTGAGAGCAGATACAGGTGAATTGGTCAAGTATATATTTGAAAATAGAATAGAGCTGGAAGGGACCTTGGAGATCTTCTAGTCCAGTCCCCTGCTCATGCAGGAGAAGTTTGAATTTATCTAACAAAAAGTGTTGCAAGTGAATCAGGCAAATGTTTATGAAAATAAAAATTGTTGCAAATGAACCGTGCAAATATTTTTTGAAAATAAAAATTGTTGCAAGTGACTTGCAAATATTTATGCAAATAAAAATTGTCGCAAGTGAATTGTAAATATTTATGAAACAAAAATTGTTGCAAGTGAACCAGGCAAATGTTTATAAAAACAAAAATTGTGCAAATGAATTAAGCAAATGTTTTTGAAACAAACAAAAAAAGATACAGTACGCCCTCAAATATACCAGTGCTAAAAAAATCAGGAAAAAAATAGAATAAGTGCCATTTGTAGACACTATGCTAACTAAAAGTGTTAACGTAGAACAGTCTTTCTCAAACTTGGCCTCTTTAAGACATGTGGACTCCAACTCCCAGAATTCCTCGTTTCGCTCATTTTCCCCCTCCCATATAGAAAAGAAGTCCACCCACACTTGCTGGGGTATTTGGGAGTTGAAGTCCATATGTCTTAAAGTGTCCACGTTTGAGAAACTCTGATAGAAAACTAGCGCAACCTTTAAATGTTATTAAATCCAGAAGAGAGGGATTTTTTTTTTAAGCTTAGCACTTGCTATGAGACCAGCCCAGGATTGTTTGATGGTTTACAGTAGTCTATTTGACAAACACAAGATAATTCAGAACCCAGGTCCTGGGGACCGTCTGAAGGCAGTGTCAGAAAAGGACTACTGAACAAGCTTGGGGTTTAAACAGAATTACAGAATAACAGAGTTGGAAGGGACCCGGGAGGTCTTCTAGTCCACCCTGTACCATTCCAGACAAATGTCTGTCCATCTTTTTCTTAAAGACCTCCAGTGATGCAAACAGAGGCAAACTAATTTGGCCTGTGGTGGGGAAGGCACTGGACTAGCAACCCAAGGAAGCCTGAGTTCTAATTCTGCTGGTTGACTTTGGCCAATCCCTCCCTCTCAGCCCAACCCATCTTAAGGGTTGTGGGATGGGGAAAATAGGAGGAAACACACCTAGCACCTTCAACTGTAAAAGGAGGGGGATATATATGAGCTGTGATGGCACAAGGATTAGCAGACTAATTCTGCCCACTGCCGGCAGTTCGATCCTGACCAGCTCAGCCTCCTGTCCTTGCGAGGTGGGTAAGATAAGAAGATGCTGGCTCTGTAAACCGCTTAGAGAGGGCTGTGAAGAGGTATGTAAGTCTGAGTGCCATCGCTATCAATTGTATAAACAGAGTATGGACCACACAACCATAATCACAGCAGTGTGGAGGAATTGTCCATCACAAGGAGGACCAGGAATGTCATCGGCCACATGCGGACCAAAATGGCTGTCTGAAATACAGCCTTCCTGGGATCTGGGGAAGAGGACCTGTTTGCGGTCGAAATAACAGGAAATGGAAGTATTTTTACCTTTGTATTACATTAATAAGGGAAGGTGCAGGCTGTTGCTGCAGAATTCAGTTGGCAAAATACCGGTAATGGAACTTACCAGTAACGATGCTAGCCAATCAAAAGGAAGAGAGGCGGGTGGCCAAGATGGAGGTTATTGGGTGCTCGATGGATTTGGGGATTCTGGTGGGGAGGGGGGAACCCTCCAAGCCCAGGGTTGGTGGCCCCAGGATGGGACAGAATCACTAGAGTTGTGTTTCTCAAGCTGGGCAACTTAAGATGGGTAGACCTCAACTCCCAGAATCCTACCATGCTGACTAGGGAATTCTGGGAGTTGAAGTCCACACCTCTTAAAGTTGCCAATCTGGAGAGGAAAAAAAAAGCACTGCTTTTGAGTTAGGGAGCTAATTTGGTCTTTCCAGCACCAGGCTAGAAAGCAGGAGATCATGAGTTCAAGTGCTGCCTTAGGCATGAAAGCTGGCTGGGTGACTTTAGGCCAATCACCAGGAGACGACGAGTTCAAGTCTATCTATCATGACAGTTGTAGCATCCTGGGGTCGCATTTAAGGGGGAACCCTGGATTCACTTAAAGACTGTGATTACTTTAACATCTACAGGGATTTGCTTAACCATCAGGGTCATAAATAGCGGTCCTAAAATCTGGCACCGCTCACTTAACAGCCACCTTGCTAAGCAATGGAAATTGCGGTCATAAGTCAAGGATGACCCGTAATTTGTTGTGTGAACCCAGCCAAGCAATTGCTTGCGAGTTTTGATAAACTGCAGAACTGGTGGATCATGCCGCATCGCCCATTGGCCACAAGGGGGGAGTATTGCAATGGTTTTGGCTGGGCTTCTTTTCGCCTGGAATTCTGTAATTAAATTCAACTTTAGGCTTTTCTTTGTTAAGCTTGATGGCAACCTCCTCTTCTTCCCGTTTCTCCAGCTTCCTTCACTGTCCGTTGACCGTGGGAAGAAACTGTCCTCGGCCAGGCCTGTCTCGGGAACCTGGGGAGGCCCGCAAGGGGCCCCTTTCCAGCCCCCTCTCAATTCCAGGCAACACAAGGGAGCCAGCGAGGGTGGAAGGAAGGAAGGAATAAAACTCCTGGCAGTTTGTTCTCCTTGACGCTGTGTCTGGCTTCACACAACGCACGAAAGGTGGGCTGGGTTGGGTCTCTGGCGTAAGCCGTGACTTGGGCAAAGTTCTCCAACTTTGCCCGATGAAGCTAAAAGCTAATACAATCCTTTGGTTGTATAAACAGAGGCATAGAAAAATCACGTGAAGTGTTAGTACCGCTTTAGTAAGGCCACACCTGCAATACTGCATCCAGCTTCGTCACCACATTACAAAAATGGTGTTGAGACTTTGGAAAAAGTGCAAAGAAGAGCAACTAAGATGATTAAAGGCCTGGAGACACAAACACAAGAAGAACGGCTGCAGGAATTGGGTATGGCCAGTCTAGAGAAAAGAAGGACTCGGGGTGACATGAGAGCAGTCTTCCAGTATTTGAGGGGATGCCACAAAGAAGAGGAGGGGGGTCAACCTATTTTCCAAAGCAGCTGAAGGCAAGAGGAGAAACGGTGGATGGAAACTCATCAAGGAGAGAAGCAACCTGGAACTAAGGAGAAGCTTCCTGACAGAACAATTAACCAGTGGAACAGCCTGCCTCCAGAAGTTGTGGGTGCTTCATCATCGCTGGAGGTTTTTAAGAAAAGACTGGACAGCCACCTGTCTGAAATGGTGTAGGGTCTTCTGTTTGAGCAAGGGGTCAGACTAGAAGACCTCCCAAGGTCCCTTCCAGCTCTATTCTGATTAAACTATGGTTCAGCCAAATGTTCTACACCCATTTTCACTATTCAGGTGAAAGAGGAAAGAAGGGGGGGGGGAAAGGAGAGAGAGGCAACTAAACGAAGGGAGGAAGGAGAGAGAAAAGAAGGAAAGACGAACGGTGGGATTAAGCCATTAATTCTCAAGAATCCTAGACGGGTGTTTCATTTACAAGTAGCCCTTGACTTACAAGAGTTCATTTAGTGACCGTTCAAAGTTACAACGGCACTGAAAAAAGCGGCTTATGACTTTTCCATCCCCGTGGTCACGTGATCAAAATTCAGACGCTCGGCAACCAGCTCACATTTATGACGGTCGCAGCCAAGTCCGTGGAAGAAGCCAGCTTCGCTTAACCACAGTTTGACTAATTGAACAACTGCAGCGAGTCACGTAACAACTGGGGCAAGAAAAGCCACAGAATGGGGCAAACTCACTGGACAAATGTTTCACTTAGCAACATAAATTTTGGGCTCCATTGTGGCCGTAACTTGAGGACCAGCTGTATTGACCGAATTTATGTAGCCGCCCATTTAGTCAACACCAGGAGGTTCCCTCCAGGGGGGGAGTGGGAAGATAGATGACCTTTGCCCTGCCTTCCTGCTCTTTGGCCTTCTTCCCACCATATGCTTGACCCCATCCTCAAATTCACTTCTTCTCCAAAGCCCCCAAACTCTCCATCCCTGGCCCCTTTTTTCCTGTGCCCCCCCTCCCCAGCCCCAGCCAAAGCCAACAGGCTGGGCAAAACCTGAACCACCAAATGTAGCAATTGTAAAAATAAAAACAATAATACTATATTGACTAACCCCCCCCCCCCCGCTGTCCCCTCCCACCCTCTGCTCTTTCACAGGCTCTTTTGACTGCCAGCCTGTGAATCCTGCCCCGTTTTCTCTCCGAGACCCCTGGGCCATCCATGCCCTGTTGTAATTCGCTTCCCTTCCGCACGCTCCGTCGAGGAGCCAGCAAGACCGAATCTTTGTGCTAAAACCTGTAGCATTAACCATTCTGATCAGGCTGTATCTTTGAGAAGAAAACAACAACAACAAAGTTTGTGTGTGTGTGTGTGTCTTTGGGGGGAGGGGGGAGGACCCAGCATCCAGAAGCTTAAGGACTGTCCCGAAATTAAATCTAGGGTGGAGTGGGGTGCGCTGAGTCCAATAACACTTGACAGATTTATTTCGCTTTTCGGTACATGCTTTTCACACAAATGATCAAAATTTATCGGTCTGCAAACACATCCAGTGCGAATTCCCAGCAACCAGATAAATGCAAAACAGAGACTCAGGAGATGGCCAATTTTTCTCTCCCTTCCCTTCCTTGTCCCTCCCCACCATGGGGGGGGGGGCGGGAGGGCAGATGCTTAGCAACTGATCGGCAATTAGGAGAGTGGCTGGAAGAAACTTGTCTCAAAGGTTCTCTGGAATCTCTGCCGGGATTTGGAATGGTCCAATAGATACTCCAGGATCCCTTTTGGCTCTTAAAAGGCTCTCAAATCACAGCTGTAAAATTTCAGACAGCCACCAGATGGCAGCCAAGAATTAGATTGGGGATGCCTCTTTGCTGAACTCTGCTGGTTATTTCAAATTTTGCAATCGTAATGAAGTTGTTCTAAAACGGAGCTACTCCAGAAATATAGAATGCAGAATTAACAGTTGGAAGGGACTCTGTTACTTCTTGTTTTGCCTGCAGGTGCTTTGGAGAATAGGTTGAGCCATTCTTTTCTGCGACACCCCTCAAATAATAGGAGACTGCTATCATGTCACCCCAAGTCCTTGATGATGAAAAAACGATGGAAGCATTTTTTAAAGCCCATCTTAATTCTTGTCCTTACTCCGTTTTCTTTTTTCTTTTGGCACTGTCCACTTTCTCTTGTCCAGAGGTGGTTTGAATTTTCATTTTTATGGTAGCAGAGAGGAAAAGAAGCCCTAAACACATTAGAGGACTTTGATTCAAAGCTTTCTAAAAAATGATTTTGTTGATAATGGTGACAAAAAAATATTTTGGGGTAGTGGAAAGCAAATTCTTTAAAGAGTTCTGTCTCAGCATCAATAACAGAACAGAACAGAAAGGGATCCTGGAGGTCTTCTAGTCCAACCCCCTGCTCAAGCAGGAGACCCTATACCATTACAGACAAACTGGTTGTCCACTCTCTTCTTAAAAACCTCCAGTGATGGAGAACCCACAAGTTCTTCTTTTCACTAGACTATCTATGATTGTTAAGCAACTGGACATATGTTGAGGAAGAAGATGATAGATAGATAGATAGATAGATAGATAGATAGATAGATAGATAGATAGATAGATAGATAGATAGATAGATAGATAGATAGATAGATAGATAGATAGATAGATGATAGATAGATAGAGTATTTCTTTTATGTCTTCTTTAAAAAAGGCTCGTTCTGGCCACTGGATCAACAGGAGAAGAAACCTCAATTAAACTAGGCTTGTTAATTTCACAGCCAGTCTCCCGTGCCCCCATCTGCTGGCAAACAGGCAAACAGAGACGCAGAAACAGGAGAAAAAGTAAAGTCTAGCATTTTCCAACTAAGGCTTTGGGGAACAATTGTGGCTTGGGTAGGGGATACACAAACACACACAAAGAGAAAGACAGAGCGAGAGAAAGAGAGAGAAGGTCAGAGAGAAAGAAACAGAGAGAGAAAGAAAAAAAAGAAAGAGAGAAAGAAAAAACTAGAGAGATAGAAAGAGAAAGACTAAGAAAAAGAGAAAGTGGGAAAAACAAAGAGAAAGAGAAAGAATGAGAACTAGAGAGGAGGAGAGGAAGAAAGAGAAAAAGACGGAGAAAGAGAGAAAGAAAAGTCTGGCTAAATCTGCCGACTAGGGTGGGGGAAAAAATTCCCATTGGTAAATGGCTGGCCTGTGGCCAACTTTCCTTTTTTGCTCGCTCGGAAAACAGGGACCCTGCCTGGACTGTGGGCCGACCGAGACGGAGGCCGCCGTGATCTGGAACGCCAAAGCAGCTGCCTGTTTTTGTTTCCCCAGGCTGAGCTTTCTTCTCCCTCCCCCCCAGTTGGGGGGCAGCCTTTTTTCCAGCACGTTCTCCATCCTGTCCGATCTGCCCTGCCTCCTTTTGGCGTCCATCTGCTTCTCAGCAGGCTGGGGGCCTCCCACCCGCCCCTCTTGGGATGCCAGGCAGGGCCTTGCGCTTTCGAGCCTCTCCGGGTCTGTCCTGGCCCTGTTGGGCTGGATTCCAGGCAAGATCTCCCTCTAGGGACCCTCTAAATCTGTGTCACTTCAGCCTTGGGGGTTTTTAGGATGTGGGGACTTCCATTCCCAGGTTTTCCCAGCCAGGAATTCTGGGAGTTGAAGTCCACATATTTTTCAACTTGCTCAGGTTGAAAAATATGGTCTACGGGACCTCTCAGACCCCTTCCAGCCTCAACCTTCCACAATCCTCCTCCTCCTCCTCCTCCTGGCTGCCATCCGTGTTCAACAGTCTTGGTGGCCAGATTCACACAACTATTTTTCTCTTGCAGCTTCCCCCCCCCCCCCCCCCCCCCCCCCCCCCCCCCCCCCCCCCCCCCCCCCCCCCCCCGTTAAAATCCCTGTTTCCCCCTTTCTCCACCTCAGGAAAAAAGCTCTTTTCCATGCCTCATTCCCAAGCAATGCTTCAAAAAAAAAAAACTAGCCAAATGCACCGTCCATTCCCGAGGCAGGCAGAAATCCAGCCGGGAAGTTCTCTGCCACCTTCCCAGGTGAATTGGGCTTGGCGAAGGAGTCAGCCAGCGCATTGATGTCAGATAGGTAAAAAGCTCCTTCAGCATCGTCAGGTTTTTAGAGGGGAAAAAAGCCACAAAGCCTGGACTGGACCAACCAGCTGCCTTGCTGGATGACCCGCCAGCTCTTCAGATACCAGGAACCAGACAGGTTTTGGCAGAGGTCACTGGGACGTCCAGGAAAAGTTCCTATTTTTTTTAAAAAAAAAGGGGGGGGGGAATGCACTAGGAAAAACGCAAGTGCCAAGCCTTAGGAACTCTGCCTGGGCAATGCCAGCCCTGCTCCAAGCGAGCCTCGGCGCCATCCAGGCTTTGCATCAGACCGCGCGGCTTGTGAAGTTGTATAGCAGCCGAGATTAACTGCGTGAGCCCAAAACCCGCTTTTGTCCCCAGCTTATTCGCCCGGCTGTGCAGCCCTGCTTTCTGCTCGCAGCTATAGAAACTGGAGAGCCAAAAGCAGCCCTGTTCTGCAGGCTTTCCTGTCTTTAATCCCTCGCAGAAATGTCAGGCTGGGAGGGGGGGAAAAATACATTGCCTAAAGTTTGGCAAGCAATTATATTTTAGGATAAAGTGTGTAGAGGCAGGCAGGCAGGCAGGATGGGGGAGGGAGGGAGGGAACAAGGAGAAGGAAGGAAGGAAGGAAGGAAGGAAGGAAGGAAGGAAGGAAGGAAGGAAGGAAGGAAGGAAGGAAGGAAGCTAGCAAGCAAGCAAGCAGAGGGAGAGAGGAAGGAAGAAAGGAAGTGTGGGAAGTCAGCCCCCCCTGAAAGAAATATTTTTGGGAATATTAAAAGGCAGAATATTATATTTTCCCAAAGGATCTTAAAGGCAGAAACTTCTTTTCCCCTCCCTCCCGCCCCCAGCCAGACAACTCAACAGAAACCAGCTTTTAGAAATGCAGGTGTAATAATCCATTCAGGAAGGTTGGAGCCTTCCAGCTAGATAGAAGCTGAAGAGATTAGGAAGACAAAGACCCTTAAAATCTACATACCCCAACCAAATTCTAAGGACAGGAGACATAATAGGATTAACCCACCAATGCCAAAGGGGCACACTCAGACTCAGGTCAAAGAACATGACACAGGAAATACAAAGCCTCAAACCAGGAACAGGAAACAACCTCAAGAGCCCCAGAAGGTATAAAAACCCACCACTCTTGCTCCATGTGGTCAGTTGTTTTTTTTCCCAGAGCCATCATTCTGTCTGGCTCT
>NW_015387796.1:302065-323492 GCF_001527695.2 Protobothrops mucrosquamatus | reverse complement strand
GCTCTTCTCTGTACCCTTTCTAGAGTCCCAAAACTGGATGCAGCAGTACGAAATGAACTTGAGCCACTTTGATCCTAGTTGGTAGATTGCAATTTACTGAGTTAGCAAAAAAACAAAATTAATCTGAATAGGTATTCTGTGGTCTTGTGTATTCTGGGAATTGTTGTTTCAGCCTGGTATACAAACAGATCATCAAATGAGGTTAACGTGATTTCTTTGGGCTTAGCACATTATATGAATGGCAATTTCTTAACCTGGATTTAAGTTAAAATGTGTTACGGGTAGTCCTGTAAGTGAATTTTGTCCCATTTTACAACCTTTCTCGCCACAGTTATTAAGTGAATCACTGCAGTTATTAAGTTCACAACACGGTTGTTAAGTGAATCTGGCTCCCCCTTTGTCTTTGTTTGTCAGAAGGTCACAAAAGGTGACCACATGACCCCAGGACACTGTAACCGTCACAAATATGAGTCAGTTGCCAAACCTCTGAATTTTGATCATGCGATCATGGGGATATTGCAAGGGTCGTAAGTGTGAAAAACGGGTCATAAGTCACTTTTTTCAGTACCATTGTAACATCAAATCGCCACTAATGACCTGTTGTAAGTTAAGAACTACCTGTAGATGTTTTCCATGGCAATTTATCCCCAACCCTGTCCTTCAGGTCTTCTAATGGTACAGCCATTGCCACTGTCACTATGTCCATCCATCTTGCTGCTGGCCATTTCTCCCTTTTTTCCCCTTCCTCCTTTCCTATCATTTTAGACTTATCCTGATGTTTATTTCCAATGATAATATTTAGTAATAAAGGCTAAATCTTATTAGGGAGTCCTGGAAAATCAGGAGTGCAAAACAGTTCTCTTCCAACAGTGCTTTCACTGAACGCATGATTCTGATGTTCAGCACGATGTCCACATACAGCAGTCACACGATGGTTGAGTTGCATTATGTGACTCACAATACACACTTGCTGAGCTGTGAACCATGTTTGGCCAAAAAAGGTCACTGGCCAGAAGCACTGACGTCAAACCAGCCTCATGCCAGATCAAAGTGAAACTTTGGGTTTCCTTAGAACACTTCGTTCTCTAGGTTGGAAATGCACACAGAGACACACACACTTGAAAATAGCACTCTGTACAATTGTGACAACCTGTATAATTTCCTGTCCCAAAGGTGCTTTTTCAAGAGGCGACTGGACTTGAAGGTGTTTCACTTCTCATCCTCGAAGCTTCTTCAGTTCTGAACTGAAGAGGAGTCAGAACTGAAAAAGCCTTTTGGATGAGAAGAGAAAACGACTTCAAGGAAAAACAAAGAGAGTCCAGTTGCCTTTTGAAAAAGCACCTTTGGGACAACCATGACCTGGATGACTGAGAATCTCCATAGTTGCTGTTAGTTGCAAAGTCGTGTCCGACCCATCGCGACCCCATGGACAACGTTCCTCCAGGCCTTCCTGTCCTCTAACATCTTCTGGAGTCCATTTAAGCTCATACCTACTGCTTCAGTGACTCCATCCAGCCACCTCATTCTCTGTCGTCCCCTTCTTCTATTGCCCTCCATCTTTCCCACCATTAGGCCCTTCTCCACTGAGTCCTTTCTTCTCATTAGGTGGCCAAAGTACTTGAGTTTCAACTTCAGGATCTGGCCTTCTAAAGAGCAGTCGGGGTTGATCTCCTCTAGGACTGACTGGTTTGAACGCCTTGCAGTCCAGGGGACTCGTAGGAGTCTTCTCCAGCACCATAGTTCAAAGGCCTCAATTCTTTGGCGCTCAGCCTTTCTTATGGTCCAACTTTCACAGCCATACATTGCAACTGGGAAAACCATGGCCTTGACTACACGTACTTTTGTTGGCAGGGTGATGTCTGCTTTTTTTTGCTTTTTAGTATGACATCCATAGACATCTGTACAATTCTACTGAAGTGAAACCGGAGTTCCTTTTGAGCAGTATTTCAACCAAGTTTCTCTCAGTAAGCTAGCACCTTGCACTTACTGATTTAAAGCTATGTACAAGTAGCCCTTGAGTTATGACTGTAATTGAACCTGGCAATTATGGTTGTAAGTCAAGATGGTTGTAAAGCAGGTCGTGCAACTGACCTGATTTTATGATGCTTTTTGTGGCAGTTAGTTGTCAAACTAATGCAATCGTTCGCTAGGGACCACTTTTTGCCAGAAACTGGAAGTAAATGCTGGATTCCAGCAAAAATATAAATTGCATTTGCATGACTGTGGCTCAGTGTAAATGGATGTAAATGTGGGCTGGTTGCTGAGCACCCAAAATGTGGACATAAAGTATGATTGTGGGGGTAGGGCAGCCGTTGCAACTTCAGAAGCAGCTTGTAAATAAACTTCAATCATTCAGAATAGAGCTGCAAGAGATCTTCAAGGTCTTCTAGTCCAGCCCCCTACTCAAGCAGGAGACCTGTATAATTTCAGACAGGTGGCTGTCCAGTCTCTTCTTAAAAACCTCCAGTGATGAAGCACCCACAACTTCTGAATGCTTTTCACTGTTAGGAAGTTTCTCCTTAATCCCAGGTTGCTTCTCTCCTTGATTAATTTCCATCCATTTTTTGTTGTCTTGCCTGCTGTTACTTTGGAAAATAAATAACCCCCCTCTTCTTTGTGGCAGCCCTTCAAATACTGGAACACTGCTATCATGTCACCCCTAGTCCTTCTTTTCTCTAGACTAGCCATACCCAGTTCCTGCAACTGTTCTTCCTATGTTTTAGTCTCCAAGTGTTTAATCATTTTAGTTGCTCTTCTCTGCACTTTCCCCCCAAGTCTTAACATCTTTTTTATAAGGGAAGGTCCATTGTAACTTTGAATGTTTGGTAAATGACCGGTGGTAAGTAGCTGGTTTGCAGCCACCCAATAGGAACTGTGAACTGCAAGCTGGAAGGATCTGTATTGGCTTTTCCCCCTTATAATCTCCAAATTACTCATCAGAGTCTGGTGAGCAGTCTGATCTAAGATACCGTGCTGCAGGTGATGATAAAACAGATGGAGCTCTTTTCTTTTCAGATTAAAAAAAGGGGATGGAGTGGCAGCTGTTGAATCTTTCATTACAGGAGGGAACAGGCTGATTCAGAAGGTGCAGGCTGAACAAAACGTGTCTTTTGCGTGACAAGTTGCTTGTTATTTAAGGTGCAAAAGTGAAAATTGGAAGCATCTTACCAAATGCCACCTGACACTGAAGCCTATCTGATTGCTGAATTTGGTTTAGTATATAACAAATTTTTAATTGGCTCCTTTGGGTGGGTGGGAGCCTAGCTTTGCCACATTTAAAAAAAGCAGAGATGCTTTTCTCACTTGCTGTTTGTGGCCCATGACAGAAGGTTTAAAATGCTCTTTTTGTCTGCGTGTGCTTTTGAGTCAGTGTTTGTCTGAAACCGTACAGGGTTTCCTGCTTGAGCAAAGGGTTGGACTAGAAGACCTTCAAGTTCCCTTCCAACTCTTGTTATTCTGCTGTTGACTCCTGGTGACACGTGCGCCCTGCATTTTTCATGGCAAGATTTTGGAAGTTTGAGATTTTGCACCGGCCCAGGCATTTTGTAGAGTGGAATGGGTGGCATATAAATTTAATAAGTAAATAAGTTTGCCATTGCCTGTTTCCTAGGGTTTAAGAGAGCATGATTGGCCCAAGCTCACCCAAGAAGGATTAGAATTCACTCACCCAATTTCTAGCCTGGTGCTTTAATCACTACACCAAACCGTCTCTTACATTCCTCCCTTGTCCCCCATTATAAAAAGTGATTTAGGGAAAGATCCATCCCTGGTATCATTAATTCTAAAAGGGTTTGGAGATCCAGGCTCCAGAGTTGTCTAACAGAAAAATTAAGAATCCAAATAATCTCCTTAACATTCTTCTCTTTTTTTTTCAGGATTGACAAAGCCATGCTTGCTAGTCTGAAGATAAAGTAAGTAATTGGTTCTTGAAATCTTATTTTTTTTTAAAAAAAAATATTGAAAATGGTTTGCTTTTGCAGCTGTTTGCTGCACACACACAGAGATAGCTATTCAACAACTATTTCCTACAACCCTTTGCAAAACCTCTACCAATCCCAGGATAATACACGTAGTCCTCAACTTACAACATTTCATTTAGTGACCTTTCAAAGTGATGATGACACTGAAAAAGTGACTTATGACGGTTTTTACACTTATGACCATTGCAGCATCCTCATGGTCACATGATCAAAATTCAGAGGCTTGGCAACTAGCTCATGTTTATGACGGTTGCCGTGTCCCAGGGTCATGTGATCCCCTTTTGTGACCTTCTGACAAGCAAAGTCAATGGGGAAGCCAGATTCACTTAACAACCAGGTTACTAACTTAACAACTGCAGTGATTCACTTAACATTCAATTGTGGCAAGAAATGGAGCAAAATTCATTTAACAACTGTCTCACTTAGCAACAGAAATGTTGGGCTCATTTGTAGTCGTAAGTAGAGGAATACGTGTAGTAGGTTTGCTAATGCTCTCCTTTGCTTTGGATGTCAATGACTGTTATCAAGTCATGCTAAGTTCACATGGACTTAGCATGAACTTCAGATGGCTGTATCATTTCAAGTGGGAAGACATTTTTCTGTTCAAAATTTTCCTCCATGCAGAAAGCTAGCGTATCAGGGGGAAGATTGTTTTTGCCCTTAATAGACTAGATTTCTATGTAAAGAGAATCTTTCTCATGAAAAGGAATATTCCCTTTTACAAACCTCTCATGTGCAGTCTGCAATAGCACAGCAATTAATTGCTACGAGGAGGTGTGGGAGATGACAAATGCTGTGTGATTGCCTGGAAAGAAAGCACAGGAAGGTCACTCATGAAAATATAATCCAACCTTTGTAATTGACAAAATATAACTTCTGTTCAGGCTGCATCTGGGCTGCTGCAAAATAAGATTAATCAAACGGGGGGGGGGGACCATTGAAATCTATTTCAGGGCTATTGGAAGCAGTTGGCATTTTCCTGCAGGTTTTTTTTTTAAAGGGAAAATAACTTGGGAAAAATTGCAATATGTGCAATGGTGATTTGGTAAGCCATCCTTTGCAGATATAAATAAAATGGATGCTGTCTCAATGTTTACTCAGTGCCTTGAGGTGTGCTGTAGGGCAGACCTAGCCCTATCATAAATCGGTACTATAAAGGATGATTTTGAAGCTATGCCTCTGTTTATGCAACCAAGGATTGTATTTGCAAAAAGAGAAATCCAGGTTGATGATACAAAGTTCTCCCTTACATGTGTGGCTTTGTAGAGCAGTGGGTGGGCATCTAGGGCAACTTTACGACCTGTGGACTTCAATTCCCAGAATTCCTGAGCCACAACCCTGCTGAAGAAGGTTGTTTTTAGCCAAGGGTGGTTGATGTCCAGGCATCTGCTTCCAAGAACGTCCATCCTCTCTCCCATCAGCCATCCAAAAACAATTATCCGTCCTTCCTGTGATGGCTTACTCCCTCGCGCAGCTTATGCAGAGCCCAGCCAAGCTTTTCTGGGCCTTGTGGGATTAACGCATTAAAAATTGTTACCATCACATCCTTCCCATTGTCAGTTTACGTGTCAAGAGAACGAAAGCAATAACGTTCCTAGCTCGGGGCTAAAGTACCTTATCTTCTCTCTCTATCTTTTTATTATTATTTTTTTAAAGATCTTATTCTCCCAGGCAGCTTGGATTTGAAAACAATTTCCATCTGCCGTTTTATTAAAGTGATTTTTTTTTTGCTCCACTGTTAAAAGGATGCATGTCCTTTTAACCAGGGTGGGAAGGATTTTGGAGCAGCTGTGCAAGCAGGCACATCTGGGGTGGTGGGGTTTTCAGGGTCAAAAAAGCAAACTGCCATTGTGTCATCACCCATGTTGCACAGCAGGTCGTTGATTGCATAGCCACAGTGACCATCTTAGTTTTGGGGACTCTTTCTGAGAATATGCCTGTGTCCAAGGCCTTACCCATCAGAATGAGTCAGTGGAGGGAGGAACAACTTTAGTTGAACTATGTAATAAGTCATACATTGTATGCCTCAGCAGGTGACAGTATCTACCTGACCTTACAGAAAACAAAATAGCAGAGTTGGAAGGGACCTTGGAGGTCATCTAGTCCAATCCCCTACCCAAGCAGGAGACCTTATACCAGGGGTCCCCAACCTCTGGTCCGTGGACCAGCACTGGACCACGGCATGCCAGAATCGGTCCGTGTAAACAAGCGAACCCATCTGCGGGATACGGGCAGCCCACAAAACACGCTCCCTCTGGTCCATGAAAAAAACCTCTCTCCACAGAACGGGTCCCTCGTGACCAAAAGGTTTGGGGCCACTGCCTTATACCATTTCAAACAAGTGGTGGTCCAATCGCTTCTTTAAAATCTCCAGTGTTGGAGCATCCATAAGTCCTGGAGGATCCACTGGTTAATTGTTCTCACAATCAGGAAATGTCATCTTATTTGTAGGTTGGATCTCTCCTTGATTAGTTTCCATCCATTGCTTCTTGTCCTGCCTTCAGGTATTTTGAGCCCTTCTTCTTTGTGGCAGTCCCTGCTATCATGTCACCCGTAGTCCTTCTTTTCATGAGACTAGACAGATTTAGTTCCCTCAATCTTTCATCATATGGCTTCATTTCCAATCCCCTAATCATCTTTGTTGCTCTTCTCTGCACTCTTTCTAGAGTCTCAGCATCTTTTTTACATCGTGGTGACCAAAACTGGATGCACTATTCCAAGTGTGGCCTTACTAATTCAGTATAAAGTGGTACTAACACTTCATGTGATCTTGATACTATCCCTTTTTTTAATGCAGCCTAGGACTACATCAATTACCTTATGTAAAATTACTTTATCATCATTAGGTAAAATCACTTCAGGCTAAGCAAGCTCTGGTCTGGTTAGTGCTTGGATGGGAGAGGCCAAGAAATGCCAAGGTTATAGACTGGATTGGGAAGTCAACAAATAATCCAGAAGAAAACTACAGGAAAGCTGTAGTTTCAGCTGATTAGAAAATGACACTTATGTGTTACTGCAGGCACCAGGAGATGGCTCAATTCAATTTGCTGAGGAAGCAGGAGGCTGCATCAAGCAATCCTGGCTGATCTCAAAAAGCCAAGCAGGATCACATGGCTTGAAAGAGAGAGACCATGAGGGGGCCCCAAGGCTGAAGACTAGACTAGAGGTAGTCCTCAACTTACGGCTACTGTTAGAAGCTAAAACCGCACTGAAAAAAGGGATTTATGACCGTTCCTCACACTTCTGAACGTCGAAGCATCCCCATGGTCAGGTGATTGTGATCCAGGCACTTGGCAACTGGCTCACATTTATGATGGTTGCAGTGTCCCCCCCCCCGGTCATATGATCTCCATGTGCAACCTTCCCAGCCAGCATCTGATCAACAAAGTCAATGGGGAAGCTGGCAGGGAAGGTGCAATTTGCAGTTACATGATGTCTTGCTTAACAACCCCAGCCCCCCCCCAAAAGATGATAAAATACGATGCCTCACTTGACCGTGCCACTTGATCGATTTTCCAGTCCTGATTGTGGTCATAAGTTGAGGACTTTAAAAAAAACCCCAAAGAAATAAAAGGGACAGTGGCAACCCCATTTTAATTTTGCTGACAAACAAGCTGTTTGAAAGCACCCACGAAATCAGCAAGCATTAAATTTTACTTCTTGAAGGAGCCTTAACTTGGATGCTACTTCAGGCAGTCCTTGACGCAGGACCCCAGTCGAGCCCAAAATTTCTGTTGTAGTTGTTAAGTGGGTTGTGCCTCATTTTACAACCTTTTTTGCCCCAGTTGTTAAGTGAACTGTGCGGTTGTTAAGTGAATCTGATGTCCCTAATGACTCTGCTTGTTGGAAGTTGGCTACAAATGGTGATCACATGACCCCCAGGTCAGTGCTACTGTCATAAGTACATGCCAGTTGCCAAGCAACCAAATTTTGATCACATGACCACAGGGATGCTGCAATGGTCATTTGAAAAACAAACTGTTTTTCAATGCTGTCATAACATTGAATGGTAACTAAATAAGTGGCTGTAAGTCGAGGATTACCTATACTACATATCTCCAAAATAAGAGGTCACATCAGAGTCTCTTACTATCAAGCCCAAATGCCCACTTTTTATTCCAATCTTAATTTCTTGCTACTAGTTCCTATCCTTCAGAATTCAAATTCAAAATAGAGCTGGAAGGGACCTTGGAGGTCTTCTAGTCCAACCCCCTGCTCAAGCAGGAGACCCTATACCCGTGGTGGTAAACCTATGGTGCACGTGCCACAGGTGGCACGCAGAGCCCTCTCTGTGGGCACCCGTGCCGTTGCCCCAGTCCTAGGCCTTCAGCTGGGTTTTATAAAACCTTTTCGCTTTAGGTCTCCGCCGCCGTGCTGTGTGCAAAAAAAAAAAAAAAAGATTCAATCAATCAATTTCAAGTTCTCTGGGGAAAAAAAAAGATCTCGCAAAATTGGAATTGATTGATTGAACTTTTTAGTCCCACCCAGTCTGCCATTACCACTGCAGCCATGCCCACCCAGTGGGCCACACCCATCCAATAGGCCACACCCATCCAATGGGCCATGCCCACCTGGCACCTGATGATACATAAGTGGGTTTTGGGTTGCAGTTTGGGCACTCGGTCTCTAAAAGGTTCGCCATTATTGCCCTATATCAGACATGTCAAACACAAGGCCCAGGGGCTGGATGCGGCCCGCGATGTGGTTTCATCTGGCCCGCGAAGCCATCCTGGAAACAGTGAGGGATTGGCCCCCGCTGCCTTGGCCCTGGCCCTGGCCACCCGGGAGCCAATGTACAATTTTGTGGTGGCCATCTATCCTGAAACGCATCCAGTCTTAACTCCACAAGGCCGTCTGGAAACAGCAAGGGACCGGCCCCAGTCGCGTTGGCCCCGCCCCCTGGGCGCACGCTGGGGAGGTGTCACCCTTTGTGAGGAATGAAGAAATGCACCATCGCCTGGAAGTGGCCAGCAAATGGCCCTTGTCTACTTCACATATCTGGCTTGATGGGCTCCGGAGGAGGGGTTTCGGCAGGCTCTTCCAGTGAACCATGCCTTGGTGCTTGCCCTGGTCCCACCCCCTTCTGCCAGAGACCCTCAGATCTGTCCCACTCCTGCCCAAGCCCCCACAGGCACCCTTGATGCGAACGATATAGAGCTGGCCACGCCCACCCAGTAGACCACACCCACTCCAGCCACACCCACCCAGTAGGCCGTGCCCACCCTGGCCACACCTACCTGCTCCCCCCCCCCCAGGACAACCGCAATGCTGATGCGGCCCTCAATGAAATTGAGTTTGACACCCCTGCCCTATATCATTTCAGACAAGTGGCTGTCTATTCCCTTCCTTCCCTGATACTTTCTGTTCATGCTGGCTGGGGGAATTGAAGTCCACACACCTTAAAGTGGCTGAGATTGAGAGTCACTGATTTATTTTCCCCTTTCACAGTTTGAGAAACCCTGTGTTACAAGAAGGTGCTCCTGCTTTAATTCTAATTGAAGGGAGATGATCCCCTTCCGAAGCAGCTGAGTAATCACAAGCACTTTTAATCAATCAGTGATCATCATAACCTCCTGCTCCACACTGTTTTAATTGGGAATCAGAAGGATGATCTGCAAGAGGGGAGGAAACAAAGCCAGATGGAAGGTGAAATAAATGGCTGATGGCACAGCCATTGGAAGAAAATTCCTGTTGTTCTTCTCCTTCAGCCAGAAAGGGGGAAAAAAATAACAGGAGATGAAGACAAAGCACCATAGTAATAATAAGGGGAGCAGGACATATCCTTAAAAGAAATTAGATTCCCCCCCCCCTTCCTCACCTCCTGTGACAGCAACTTTCTTGATGGTGAGATAACATAGCAACAGCACAGTACCCTAGAGACTCTTAAAGTTGATTCTGCTGTATTGTTTACTTTTTTGATTATGAAAAAAAAATCCAAACCACCCTTTTGCTAAGTCAGACATTTCTTTTTTTTTTCATGGTGTGTGTGTGACTCTGTGTGGGAGGACGTTGCCCTCCCAGTTTGTTCAGCATTTGGAGGTGGGAGGTAATGTTTTTGCAAAACAAGCCATCTTGAATTTAGGGGCCCCTAAGGAAATCTGCAGCACCCTTTGCAAGCTGAATCAATGACAATTCAGGGTGTTTTTTCAGGGTCCTAAGCCCTCTTTCGCCTTAAGGCAAGGGTGTCCAACCTTGGCAGCTTTAAGACTTGTGGACTTCAACTCCCAGAATTCCTCAACTACTTACGCTGTGGGGAATTCTGGGAGTTGAAGTCCACAAGTCTTAAAAGTTGTCAAGGTTGGTTTAGGCCAGGGAATCTGGAAAAGAAGGACTAGGGGTGACCTGATAGCAGTGTCCCAATATTTGAGGGGCAGCCACAAAGAAGAGGGGGGGTGTCAACCTATTTTCCAAAGCAATAGAAGGCAGGGCAAGAAGCAATGGATGGAAACTAATCAAGGAGAGAAGCAACCTAGAACTAAGGAGAAATTTCCTAAGAGTGAGAACAATTAGTGAAATGGCGTGCCTTCAGAAGTTATGGTGCTCCATCACTGGAGACTTTTAAGAAGAGACTGGACAGCCATTTGACTGGAATGGATAGGGTCTCCTGCTTGAGCAAGGGGTTGGACTAGAAGACCTCCAAGGTCTCTTCCAAATCTATTATTCTGTTCATCACTGAAGAATCTGCATATATAGAGGAAACTGACTTTTAGTTATGTCTCCCAAGTCATCCTATAATTTTTGCTTAATTTTGACTTTGGCTCACGGTCTCACAATTGCATAAGAGGAGCAAGAGAGTTGGAAGGATGCCTCGAGGTCCTCCAGTCCACCCCAGAGTCAGTGTATGAGCTGCACCTGTCAAAAGACAGTCAACTCACCTCTTTGCATTGTAACTCCATCAAAAAGCAGCCCACCACTGCTGAGACAAGCTGCAGATAGTACTCAATTTAAAACAGTGCATTTAGTGACTATTTGAAGTTACAATGGCACTGACAAAAGTGACTGATGACCTTTTTCACACTTATGACCATAAGAGGTATACAGACAGTCCTCAACTTACAACTGTTCATTTAGTGACCGTTCAAAATTACACTTGGGCAGGGGGGTTGGACTAGAACAGGGGTAGGCAACCTTGGCTCTTTTATGACTCGTGGACTTCAACTCCCAGAATTCCTGAGCCAGCCATGCTGAGGGGACAGGGAGAGGTTTCCATGCTGAGCCATGCTGGCTCAGGAATTCTGAGAGTTGACGTCCACGAGTCATAAAAGAGCCAAGGTTGCCTACCCCTGGACTAGAAGATCTCCAAGGTCCCTTCCAGTACTAGGATTCTGTGTTTCTACAGTGGCACTGAAAAAAGTGACTTATGACCATTTTTCACACTTATGACCATTGCAGCATCCCTATGGTCATGTGATCAAAATTCAGACTCTTGGCAACTGAATCATATTTACGACAGTTCCAGTGTACCCGGGGTCATGTGATCCTCTTTTGTGACCTTCTGACAAGCAAAGTCAATGGGGAAGCCAGATTTGCTTAACAAGCTTGTTACTAATTCAAAAACTGAACTGATTTATTCACTTACCAACTGTGGCAAGAAAGGTTGTAAAATTACTTAGCAACAGAAATGTTGGGCTCAGTTGTGGTCATAAGTCAAGGACTACCTGTATTCTAACACCAAAAAGCTCTCACCTTTAGGATCTTTCTCCTGACACTTTGCTAAATTTTGCTCCCCAACAATTTTGGTCCTGCATTTGGGGGACACAGAGGGCCACCGGAATTCCACCCTGTGGATGACACTGTTCGGTATGGCTGAATTTTGTGAGAGTTCTCAGGTTGTACAAGGATGGAGGCAATCTTATTACCATGGGGGGAAGGGCTTTCCGTGAAAATGGCATCAAATATCATTTCTCCCTCTCTGAGCGAGGCTGGGCTGCATTTCCCTTCTAAACATAAGTGGATTTGCAGCAGACAGCTGGTGGATTGAGGCTTTAAAGGCAGTTATTTCCGAGGCCTATTAAGACCTGCGGGTGTTCCTTGGCGTGTTCTTAATTTTTTCCTTTTTGCTTAAGTATTGGGTTGCATAACAGGATCCGGAGGTTACAGTCTGAACCAGCTGGAGTTTTCTGAACATTTTTCACAGGCAGTCTTGCAGAAAGCAAATTATGTATTTAATCTGCCACCTTCATAAGCCCTCACAGGTTAGTTTTCTCATAGAAGAGACCCAGCTGGCATCTCTGCTAAAGCTGGTTAAAGTGCAATATACTTTGGCACATCATGGGCGCATCATTTCTGGCTGTAATAATAATAATAATAATAATAATAATAATAATAATAATAATAATAATAATAATAATAATAATAATAATAGTCAAAGCTGCCTGCTGCTTTAGGGATTCTGCAAAGTTACTTGCAACAATTTAAAAGTATGTTTGCTTGCTGACTCTACAGATAGTCCTCGACTTAAGTCCTTAAGAATTCTGGGAGTTGAAGTCCACAAGTCTTAAAGTTGCCAAGGTTGAGGACCCCTGTTCTACATGATTTTGCTTGTCAGAAGATCGCAAAAGGGAATCACATGATCTCCAGGGTACTGCAACCGTCATAAATACTTGCCAGTTGCCAAGCATTTGAACTTTGATCACGTGACCATGGGGATGCTGTGATGGCTGTTAAGTGTGAAAAGTTGCCATAAGTCACTTTTTTCGGTGCTGTTGTAACTTCAAACAGTCACTAAATGAATGGTTGTATGTCAAGGACTACCTGTGCTGTCAACCCCAATGTCTTTTGCTGTTGCTCAGATTAAGCACTGGCTTATTACCTCGTACCCAACCCATTGCTAGAGAGGCTGCTGAAGTTTCAAAAACACAAAAGAACAGTCTGTGAAACACACTTATCCACCCAGGCAGAGCACAGCACTTGATTGCCTGGTGAGCAATTGTTGCAGTCAGAATCCTGGAGCAGGGAGAGAGCCCTGAGGCTACTCAATCTGAGCACAATGTTCTGCACTGTGCACAAATCAACACAAATGCTTCCTGGCAGGTGGTCCCTTCACGTTTCCACCTGAGCACTTCCATTGAAAAAGAGCCCACTCCCTTTTTAGGTAATTGCTCTCATTATCATCTTCCTGCTAAGGAAAGTTTCCCCCCCATCTCAAACATCCAGATGGAATGTTGCAGGAATGCCTGCCTGTACCTTAAATCCATTATTCTGGGCCCTGCAGTGAAAGGCAAGTCCATAGGTCCTCTCTTTCTGTTCAGTTATTGGGGGTGTGGACATAGTGCTCTCTCTTCCTGTTTCCCCCTGGAAAAATAGCCCCGTGAAGTCAGTGAGGTGCAGAGAGAAAGCCAGATCCAAAGAGGTCAAATAAGCTTCCAAGGATGAGGTTCAACCAGAACTTGAGTTTGAGGGGGTCCTTGGTGCTCTCTGAGCTTGGTTGTTATAACAACAACAACAACAACAACAACAACAACAACAACAACAACAATAATAATAATAATAATAATAATAATAATAATAATAATACTAATAATAATACAGCTGAAAGGGACCTTGGAAGTCATGTAGTCCAACCCCCTGCTCAGGCAGGAAACCCTATACCATTTCAGACAAATGGCTGTCCAGTCTCTTCTTAAAAACTTCCAGTGTTGGAGCATTCACCACTTCTGGAGGCAGGTTGTTCCATTGGTTAATTGTTCTCACTGTCAGGAAGTTTCTCCTTGGTTCTAGGTTGGGTCTCTCCTTGGCTAGTTTCCATCCGTTGCTTCTTGTCCTGCCTTCAGGTGCTTTGGAGAATAGCTTGACTCCCTCTTCTATGTGGCAACCCCTGAGATATTGGAACACTGCTATCATGTCCCCCCTCCTCCTTCTCTTCATTAAAGTAGACATTCCCAATTCCAGCAGCCGTTCCTTATATGTTTTAGCTTCCAGTCCCCTAATCAACTTTGTTGCTGTTCTCTGTACTTTTTAGAATCTCAACATCTTTTTTACATTGTGGTGACCAAAACTGGATGCAGTATTCCAAGTGTGGCCTTACCAAGGCATTGTAAAGTGGTATTAATACTTCACATGATCTTGATTCTATCCCTCTGTTAATGCAGCCTAGCACTGAGTTGGCCTTTTTGGCAGTTGCAGCCCACTGCTGGCTCATATTTAAGTGATTGTCCAGTAGGACTCCGAGGTCCCTCTCACAGTTACTACTATTGAGCCAGGTACCCCCTCCTATACTATACCTGTACATTTGCTTCCCCTTGCAGAACCTTACTTTTTTCACCATTGAATTTCATTTTGTTAGATAGCGCCCAGTGTTCAAGTCTGTCCAGATCCTCCTGTATCTTAAGCCTGTCTTCTGGAGTGTTGGCTGTTCTTGCCAACACTCTTAAAGGTGTTTCATTATCCAAACTAGATAACATCTTCAGCACAGATGATGTTACCTGGTTTGGGCAATGAAACATCTGCAATAAAACCACCAAGCTCCGGGAGCCCTTCCTTTCAATTGTGAACTACAATTATCCTCCTTTATTAGAAGTTGAGTTTCTTTGTCTCTTGTCCAGTATCTTAACCATCATGCCAGACTACATCTTGGGGTGTCAGAGAGAAATTGGCCTAAAGTCCCCCAGGAAACATCAGTGGCTGATGATGGACTTGAACATGAGTCTCCCAATTCCAGTTTGACTCTTTCATCATCACACTCACTCAGGGTTCAAGAGAGAAGAATTGGCTTAAGAACCCCAGGGAACTTCTGTGCTTGAGGGTCCAGTCCTAGAATCAACCTGTTCCTAATCCAACAAAATACTACTTGTATCACTCAACATACAACCATCCATTTAGCAACCTTTCCAAGTTATAATGGTCCTGAAAAAGTTATAATGGTCCTGGTCCGCAGAGTTATGACCGTTGCAGCATCCCCACGTTCACATGATCAAAATTTGGGCACATAGCAATTGGTTTATATTTACCTCAATTGCAGCATCCCAGGATCATATGATCCCCCCATCAATAAGTTGCGCAGGGTCACCTTAAGCAGGAGTCTTCAAACTCGGCCCTTTTATGACTTGTGGACTTCAACTGCCTGGCTGAGGAATTCTGGGAGTTGAAGTCCACAAGTCATAAAAGGGCCAAGTTTGAAGACCCCTGCCTAATAGGGAGATGGGCAGCATTGAAATTTAATCAACAAATAATAAATTTGCAACCATCCTAGCTGGTTTCTGGCAAGCAAAGTCAATGTGGGAACTGGATTTGCTTAATGAACACATTATTCACTTAATAACTGCAGTGATTTGTTTGACTCCAGATTTATTTTCAGTTGTCTTTTCGCAGTGAGAAAACCTCCCCAGTTCCCTCAGGCATTCTGTACATGGTTTAGTTTCTTTTAAGGGGCTGCCACAAAGAAGAAGTCAACCTATCTTCCAAAACACTAGAAGGCAAGACAAGAAGCAATGGATGGAAACTAATCAAGGAGAGAAGCAACCTAGAACTAAGAAAAAATTTCTTGACAGTGAGGACAATTAATCAGTGGAATGACTTACCTCCAGAAGTTGTGGGTGCTCCAACACTGGAGTTTTTAAAAAAGAGATTGGACAGTTATTTGTCTTAAATGGTACAGTGTCCCCTGCTTGAGTGGAGGATTAGACTAGAAGACCTCCAAGGTCCTGTTCAACTCTGTTATTCGGTTATTCTAATCTTCAATCATCCATGGTGCTCTTCTTGGAACCTGCTGCAGTTTCTCCATGCTGGCTCAGGAATTATGGGAGTTGAAGTCCATGAGTCATAAAAGAGCCAAGGTTGCCTACCCCTGCACTAGGTAGTAATTTCAGACTCTGGTCTTAAACCATCTTAAGGCTCCATTCTGAGTAACAGCAGCACATACAAACCATCCTATTACTTCACTTTAAAAGGTCACCCTACTGTACCATAAAAGTCTGCTACAAAGTCTTGTCCTTATTCCACAACTGATTGCAAACTTAGGGTTTTTTTGTCCCTGAAACGGCTGCTCTGCCCAGATTAGGAGTTAATCATATTATGAAAATTGGAAGTGAATTATTTTGGATGCATGCAGACTTTTTAATGGCACAATCAGCATTCTTCAGCATCTGAGAGCATAGTTAATTCATGGTCAGAAATTGAATTCTTCTCAAACGAAACCATCCTTCATTAAGAATGTAGGGGAAAAAGTACCAGGGGTGACATGATAGCAGTCTTCCGATATCTAAGGGGCTGCCACAAAAGAAGAGGGGTCAACCTATTGTCCAAAGCACCAGAGTGCAGGACAAGAAACAATGGTTGGAAACTGACCAAAGAGAAAAGCAATCTGGAATTAAGGAGAAACTTCCTAACAGTGAGGACAATTAACCAGTGGAACAGCTTGCCTTCAGAAATCGTGGGCGCTCCATCACTGGAGATTTTTAAGAAGAGACTGGAGAGTCACTTGTCTGAAATGGTATAGGGTCTCCTGCTCAAGCAGGTGGCTGGACTAGAAGACCTCCAGCTCTATTCTATTCTATTCCTGCAAATGAGAACAATTAACCAGTGGAACAACTTGCCTCCAGAAGGGGTGGGTGCTTTATCACTGAAGGTTTTTAAGAAGAGATCGGACAACTATTTATTTGAAATAGTATAGGGTCTCCTGCTTGGGTCGGAGGTTGGATGGGAGGACCTTTGGTGTCCCTTCCAACTCTATTATTCTGTTCTGTTATTCTTTCTATGATTATGTGTATCTATCCCATCAAGTCCAAAGAAAGTCTGGAATGCTATAAGACAGGGGTCTTCAAACTTGGCCCTGGCTGAGGAATTCTGGGAGTTGAAGTCCACAAGTCACAAAAGGGCCAGGTTTGAAGACCCCTGGTATAAGATCTTCTGTGACGGGCAGGGGGTTGGACTAGAAGACCTCCAAGGTCCCTTCCAACTCTATTGTTCTATGTTCTACTATATGTTCTATGATTTACCCTTTCTGGAAACAGGGCACTGTCAACAAACTACAATGTTTGGAGGTGCACATATGTTACAAGCGGGTCACATCAAAGCTCTATCAAAAGATTCTGGATATAAAGTATCAAATTGGATTTAGTTGCTTTTTTAAAAGGAAAGAGCTTGGAAATCAGAAGAACCATTTAAAGTCTACTAAGAATATTTATTTCCCGCCTTTATTATTTTTATAAGTTACTTAAGACAAACACATCTAATATTCTTCCCGCCTCCTATTTTTCCCTTAGCAACAACCTTGTGAGGTCAGTTGAGTGAGTGACTGGTCCATTGTTATCCAGCAATATTTTCATGTTTATGGTGGGACTAGAACTCACAGTCTCCCACTTTCTTTGTGGTAGGACTAGAACTCACAGTCTCCCACCAGACCAAACTGGCTCAGTTGAGAATTTTGAGCAATGCTTGGGTGACAAAAAAGAATAGGGCCTTCTCATTAACATAGTGGGTTACTACACAGCCATTCCTACAAGTAGATTTAAAAAGTTCTTATTTGAAGAAAGAGCCAGCCCTTGCAACGAGGGTGCTGTTAATCACCCTGGAGGTGCTGGGTTCATATCCTATTCTACCGTGACTTCTTAGCATCTTTCCCTACCGTGTCTTCTTAACACTCTTCACTGGCCCTTCTGTGTGTGTCATCTCTAGCCAGACAAGACTCTTAACATTTTTTTAGCCCAGACAAATTCATTCTGAGAGCCTTCAGGATTTTATCTGTGTCTCAGAGCAGATGACCCTAGAGTGAAACACCACACTCATCTGGTCTAACATATAGTGATAGTAAAACCAGTGAAATGTAGTTGGCAATTCATTGTACCGTTACTTCTAAAGACCTGTCAGGCTGTTTGGCAGCTGCCTAAACACCAATTCATTCACTTCCAAGCACAATTCTCACCGAGTTTTCTTTAGCAAGATTTATTGCAGGGGTCTTCAAACTTGGCCCTTTTATGACTTGTGGACTTCAACTCCCAAAATTCCTCAGCCAGCGTGCCTGGCTGAGGAATTCTGGGAGTTGAAGTCCACAAGTCATAAAAGGGCCAAGTTTGAAGACCTCTGATTTATTGAGATAAAAGGGGCGGAGCTATAAGATTCCAGCAACTGACCTATTCTCTATTTAGAGCCAATTTATCCCCTCTATGTAGGTTGTCCTTGACTTGCAACCACAATGGGGACCAGAATTTCCATTGCTAAGCAAGGTGGGTATTAAATGAGACAACCTCATTTTTACCACCTTTTTTTGCCACAGTCCTCAAGTGAATCCCTGCAGTTGTTAAGTGAATCACATGATCGTTAAGAGAATCTGGCTTCCCCCACTGGCTTTGATGGGAAGGTCACAAATGGCGATCACATGACCCTGGGACACTACAACCACCATAAACACTTGCCGGTTGCTCAGCACTTGACTTTTGATCACAGGATCGTGGGGATGCTGCCACGGCCACAAATGCAAAGACTGGTTATGTCGCTTTTTTCAGTGCTGTTGTAACTTTGAACCATCGCTAAACAAATCAGTGTAAGTTGAGGACTTCTTGTATATTCTGATTTTCTTTCTAACAGTTTTCCTGTGATCCAGCTAGGATCTCCAAGCTCCAGACTTGGCAACTTTAAGACTTGTGGACTTCAGCTCCCAGAATTCCTCAGCCAGCCCATTCCCAGAATTCCACAGCCACCCATACTGGCTGGGGATTTCTGGGAATTGAAGTCCACAAGTCTTGAGTATGGAGACTCCTGATAAGGGGGGAAATCTTGCAGCTGGTTGCTCCCATACAGTAATAGTCTGCTGAACCATCATCAGCCTGCGAATTCATCCATTTATTATCACTGCTGTTTTTTTTGTGTGTGTGTGTGTGATTGTTCAGTGACAGCTGGAAAAGCTATTTGATTTGATCCTATTTAGCCTTATACGTCCTACCTTAATGGGCAGCTGTTCTCCAAGGTTAGGGAAGAAGGGTCCTGCCACCTCTTTGATACTGATCACTTTCAATTTTCTTTATGCAAACCTCATGCTGATTATCCCTCTTTTGTCTTGGATGGTTTAAATAGAAAAGCATTTACAAAACAATTGCTTTCTGGCAGTTTATTATGACTCAGAATTGCTGCATGCTATCTGTATTTTGGCTGGCAGATGTGGGCTTGAATCTGCCTCCTTTCGTTCTGCATTCTTCCTTGCTCCCGTCTTGTATCTATAATAATATGCAGATTTTTAATTCTTCATACACATTACAAGAATGATATGCAGGTGCACGTATTTATTTCCTTTATCTGAAACCCTCCGACAATCCTTTTTAAGAGTATATTTCCCCTCCCAATATTTTAACAGTGATATTGCAACTATGTGTGATAATTCACAAAAGTTGCTTAACGCCCTAACCCACAAACACCAGTGCTTAAAGATCCCACCATGGCAGTAAAATCAGAAATGATTCCTGTAATCATGCTAATCTCTGAAAACTCTTCAGAGGAAGACTAAGATTGATAAATAAGACTTCATTGGGCATTTATGATAAAGAGAATGGCAAATCTGAGTTTGTTTCCTGGTAACATACAGGCAGTTTTGTTAACAACAATAACACGGAGATAGATGCCAGTTCTTTCTTCACAACTTGGACTAGCCAAATGCAAACCAGTAATTAATGCCTTGTGAGATCAGCCAAAATCAGCTGGGTGCCAGCTCTGCTGTGTTGTGTCTGCAACACTCAAAGCAAATTGTAATGTTCAATATGACAGAAGTAGTAAAATATTAAACCTATGAGAAGAAAGCTCATGCGTTGCCTTTTATTAATTCAATATACGGTCGAGTTTGTGTCCTTACCTGCCCACTGTTTTATTTGCTTTTTATAATCCAATCACTGGCTACCACTCAGGGCCCAGGACGGGTTGAAATGGATTGATTAATTGATTGTATGGCACATTCACATCACATTTTGATAGAAACACAAGAAATAAAATGCATAATGTGAAATATAAATCTGAACTATTATAAACATTACTACATTACTGTACAATGTTTACTTCATTTGTCACAGCCAGGAAATTTGAAAACTCTCCATTATAGGCTCTGTTTTGGCACTTTAACAATATATTTTGGATACTTTGTTTTTCACCCTGCAGTCACAATTCAGTGATGGTATTTTGCCTCACTTATAGAGGGTGTCTATATTTGCCATGGCCAATTCAAATTTGGTACAGTGTAGTCCAGTGGTGGCGAACCTATGGCACGCGTGCCAGAGGTGGCACTCAGAGCCCTCTCTGTGGGCACGTACGCCATGCCCCGGAGATGGCAACCATCGCTCTTCAATCAGCTGCCCACTAACTCGCTAAGGTCCCACATGGCCAGATGCATCCCTGCACGGCTGCTTTCCCTCCCCCCCCGTCCCATCCCTCCTGGCCTTGCATGCTCTTCTTTTCCCGGGCACGATCGACTGCATCGCCTCCTCAGCTGTCGGCCATCCGTCCAGCTTAGAGGCAACTGCTGGCAGCCAGCTGCGGAGCCCCAGAGTGCACCGGTCGAGGGGCTGGCAGCCTATGGCTGCTGATGGACACTGTCGGCCCCCATGCGCTCGCTGGCTTCTGTGTACGGGGGCCGATGGTATCAGGCAGCAGCCACGCCGGCCCCTGCCTCGCCTTGCCCTGCGACAATGGCACCCCTGTCCTGCCTCGCCTCACCCCGCAGGACGAGTCTCCTGCCCACCACCACACCTGCCAGAGATCCCCTGGATCTCCCCCAACCCTGCCCGGCCCCCACAGGCATCCCTCCCCACGAGCAACATTGAGGTGACCATGCCAACCTTGGCCACACCCACCCAGTCTGCCATGACCACCACAGCCACACCCACCCAGTGGGCCACGCCCTCCTGGCACCTGGTGATAAATAAGTGGGTTTTGGGTTGCAGTTTGGGCACTCGGTCTCTAAAAGGTTTGCCATCACTGGTGTAGTCCATATTGCATAGGGTTGGTCAATCCAGGTGGTTTATTTTTTCAAGATGCAAGGCAAATTTTGACATTGTGGGGGGCAATTTTTTATTCAATATTGTTTCCATATATTGTGTATGTTAAAATCATCTTCTAATCTAAAAGCACTTTAGCAGTAGAAATAGCTGGATGTCTTTAAATCTCAATGGGTTCAGAGACAAACCTAGATTACACAACATGACCCTAACTTAAAGTCTGTCCTGAGCTTGATGTGAAAGGGACTTCAGCTTCAATGGTTAAAATCTACACATTGCATAATTTAAATTCAAATAATTTAAAAAGAAAAATCATCCCTTTGAAAGAATAGTTGGTTTATTTATTTATTTATTTATTTTAATTTATATCCCGCCCTTCTCCCGGACGGGACTCAGGGCGGCTCACAACATATATTTAAAACAAAGGTGTATATACAATCCCCCCCTATAAAACCGAATTAAACCAAATTTTAGAGTTGTGTTGTTTACAAATTCCTTAAAATGAACCCAATATAAAATCCTCCCTAGGCCAGG
>NW_015387796.1:286611-301963 GCF_001527695.2 Protobothrops mucrosquamatus | reverse complement strand
ATCAGGCGAACCTGATAAAACGCCCCCCTGGTCACGGCCGACAATTGGTCATCCAATGTCAGCCGCGGATCCAGGAGGACTCCCAAGTTGCGCACCCTCTCTGAGGGGGCCAAGGTTTCGCCCCCTATAGACAGCGATGGCGTCAGCTGGCTATGCCGAGGCGCCGGCAACCACAGCCACTCGGTCTTGGAAGGGTTGAAATCTATCATAAAAATGACTAAAAAGTAAGTATTGGGCAGGAATTTTGAGAGATTTGCCAGTTTGGTGCAGTGATTTAGGTGCTAACCTAGAAACCAGGAGACCATGAGTTCTAATCCTACCTTGGGCATGAAAGCTGGTTAGGTAACTTTGGGCAAATCACCAGGAAATGGCGAGTTCTAGTTCCGCCTTAGGCATGAAAGCCAGTTGTGTGATTTTGAGCCAGGGACTATCTCAGTACAACCCACTTCACAGGGTTGTTGTTATGGGTATTGAAGGAAAAGTCTTCATGATTCATCCAAGCCGGGGGTAAACAACATGGTGACTGCTTTAGAAAGAAGGTTGTAGTTTATTGAAGAGCCAGACAGAAAGATGAGGAGAGAAAAAGGACTGAGCACATGTGGGGAGTGGGTTTTTATACCCTCTGGAGCCTTTTGTTTGTGGAGTTGTTCCTGTTCCTGTGGCATGAACTTTGACCTGAGTTTGAGTGTGCTTTTCTGGTATTCTGATGGTGATAGGTTAATCCAATTATGTTCCAAAGGTCATATCCTGCTTCCCTGGTGCTGGTGCTAATGACTTTTAGAGTTTGGGTGGGGTATGCAGATTTTAGGTGTCTTTGTCTTCCTAAGCTTCTAGCTCCAACTTTTCTGAATGGTCTGCATCTGCATTTGTACAGAGATGGCTTCTGCTTGGGAGAGGGAGACCTGGGGCCATCAAGAAAAACTGAGCATGCTTTCCTGCCTCTTTAAGATCCTTGGAGGAAATATATTTTTCTGCCCTTTTAATATTTCCTTCTCTGTGGGGCTGACTTCCCATATGGGGAAAATAGGAGGAGGAAGGAGTAGTAGGTATTTTCACTGCTTTGAGTTATTTACACGTAACAAAGGTGGGATAAAAATCTAATAAATAATACCGTAAAAATGTGAATAAGGATGATTATAATATGATGATATAGTGAAAGGAGGTGTTTAAGGGAAAAAAAAGATGTAATCCACAGGCTTAATTTAATTGTTGTTTTATGCTGTTGTTGTCATGGTTCTAACAGAAGAAATTCTTCAAAAGAAATTTGAGGCATTGTTTACCTTAAAGAATCTTTTTATTCAAGAAACAAAGTATCGGCACTATATAGTCGAAACCAAAAACTAAATTCCCCTCCCCTGGATACAAAGTATCAAAGCACAATTCCCTCCTCCAATAAACAGTCATAAATCACATTCCCTAATTAGCTTGAAGCACGGGCTTTCTCCCCAGCTCTCCAGCCCACCAAAACTCTATCAACTCTGGGCCCAATGACCTTGAGTTCCCACGGCTGAGTTATTATTGTTATGACCAGCTGGACTCTCATTCACATTCCCCCTCCCAGCATCAACTAACTCTAAAAGCAATAGAGGAAAATGGCTGCATTTCCATCTGTTGTCAAAGCAAGAACATCCAATGTTAGCAGCGTTGACAGTTGTTTTATGCTTTATTGCAGGGGTCTTCAAACTTGGCCCTTTTATGATTTGTGGACTTCAACTCCCAGAATTCCTCAGCCAGTGTGCCAGGTTTGAAGACTGCTGCTTTATTGTATGCTGTCCAGAGTCACCTCCGTGAGATGGGTGGCTATATCAATTTGATAAAATTAATAAAAATGACAGTGGGGCACCCTTGTAGAAGAAATGGAGCAGGTAAGGTAGACCAGGAAGCAACTGGCTCATTCTCAGTCTTGGAAATTCACTTGTGGCTAGTGCCTGCCCCTCCCCCTCTCAGCCCAGCCTATCTCGCAGGGTTGTAATGGGGATAAAAGGAAAAGAAACCTCCATGGAAGAAGGAGTCTTGAATTCCTGAAGGAAAGGCAGAAACCTCTCCCCACAGAACTCCAAATTCTCCCCCCTTCCCCACAGAACTCCAAATTCTCCCCCCTTCCCCACCTATGATCTGTCTTCAGGACTATTGATGGGGTAGAATCCAAAATACCCTGCCGGTGCCATCTAGACCAGGGGTGTCAAACTCAATTTCATTGAGAGCTGCATCAGCATTGCGGTTGTCCTCAGGGGGCCGGGTAGGTATGGCCAGGGTGGGCATGGCCTACTGGATGGGCATGGCTGGAGTGGGTGTGGCCTACTGGGTGGGCATGGTCACTCTACATCATTCGCGTCAAGGGTGCCTGTGGGGGCCTGGGCAAGAGTGGGACAGATCTGAGGGTCTCTGACAGAAGGGGGTGGGACCGGGGCAAGCGCCAAGGCATGGTCCACTGGAAGAACCTGCTGAAACCCCTCCCCCGGAGCCCATCAAGCCGGATATGTGAAGTACATGAGGGCCATTTGCTGGCCACTTCCAGGTGATGGTGCATTTCTTCATTCCTCACAAAGGGTGACACCTCCCCAGCATGCACCCAGGGGGCGGGGCCGACGCGGCAGGAGCTGGTTCCTCGTTGTTTCCAGATGGCCTTGTGGAGCTAAGACTGAGTGCGTTTCAGCATAGATGGCCACCACAAAATTGTACATTGGCTCCCGGCCGGCCTGGGCTGGGGCCAAGGTAGCGGGGGCCATTCCCTCACTGTTTCCAGGATGGCTTCATGGGCCACATGAAACCACGTCGCGGGCCGCAACCGGCCCCCGGGCCTTGTGTTTGACATGTCTTATCTAGACTTTAAGATCAACAGCTGGGCCTAGTGCTTCATCCCTTGTGCCAGCTTTCTTCAGCCTGGGCTGAGCTGAGGATAATTCCCTTGGCGGGGGATGATTGTTGTTGTGGTTCCTCCCCTTCTGGGGGGGGGGGAGTCCCTCCCTCTCCAGTCTGCTTGTGTTTTGATTTCTTCTCCATAGGTGAGCAGAGAGCCTTTCTCCCTGCTTCCCCATTCTCTTTTACACTTTAATTTGTTTTTCATTAGTTCCTATGGCAACCACGAATGTATCCGTGGCGGGTTTTGAAATTAAGAGAAAATGAGCGCAGATTACCAAAAAAGGGGGTGGGTGGGGGGTATTTGAGATCAAAGAGGCTGAGGAGAAATAGCCCTGCCTGAAGAATTGGCAGTTAAGCCAGTCTGGGTGTTTTCTTCCGGACGGGAGACTCCTTATATCCTTGCCATTATAACTAGCTCAAGATCTTGTTCAAGAAGATAGTCCTCTGCATATCCCCTCTAAAATGCAGAAAAAGAATGGCTGGTAAGTTGTTGTTGTTGTTGTTATTTTTAGTTTGTTGTGGTTCTTGTGATATAAAGGGCAGGGGAACATAGGCTCTCCTCCCCCTATTCTGGTACCCCTCCAAATATATGGGATTATAGCAGTGGTGGGATTCAAATATGGGAACAACCGGTTCTCTGTGTGGATGCCGCTTCCGAAAGTCCATTCTGGGCCTGGGCAACAAAAAATTAGCTACCGGTTCTGCCGAAATGGCGCGAACTGGCTGAATCCCACCACTGGATTATAGTCCTCCAAGTCCTTGCCAGAAGGCCCATGGTTCTGCCTTGTGGCCACCAAAGGTAGGGTTAACCCAGCCTAGCCAGAAGGGGCCAGTTTCAGGGGGAAGATATTGTTTTGGCTTAAATAAAAACTGTTTTGGCTTTCTAGTGTCAAGAAAGCCGGAGATGCAGTCTTCAAGGCAGAGAGGCCTAGTGGGTAGAGTGGTGGGTCTGGCATTCAGCGTGCAGGGAGGGTTTGTTTATTACTAGTTCTTCAAAGGTTACCTTTCTGTTTTTCTGGATTGCTGTCAGCATCTTTCGGATTTCTCCTCTACAGAGGTCTTTTTGACTTTCTCTGATACTTGGGAAGGCTAGCCGTTGCTTTCTGTTATGGATCTTTCCCAATAGATTTCTTCCCATCGCTACGATGCCTCTCAGGTTGCCTGTATTTCTGTTCTTTATGAGACACCCCCCCCCAAAAGGAGAAGCCCCCTCTATAGGGGAAAAGACTGCTGGCTGGGAACGCTGGAAAGCTGCAGATGGGTTGAAGCGAGGTTGTACACTGAGAAACAGGAGACAGCAGGATCAGATGCTTCCTTAATATGAATGAGAGAAGCAAGGCCACGCCCTTGCCGCTCAAACCCCGCCCCTTTTGTACAGGTCTGTGATGTCACAAGGCACAGAACAAAAGGGGCAGAGCTTGCATCACTGTGGGGGTGGGGCTGCTTTCCTTAGCTTGACCTCTCCTGAGGATGCCTCTGTTTACCGCTGCCCCCCCCATCTTGGTGCACTTGCAAAATAATTTCAGAAAGATCATTTCCCATCCAGGTTCTGTTTTCCTTGGAGAGCAGTTTTGAAAGCCAATTCTTTAACAGAGTAAGAGTTGGAAGGTGGGGGGGAACGTAGAGGTCTTCTAGCCCAACCCACTGCTCAAGCAGGAGACCCTATACTGGGGGTCTTCAAACCTGGCCTTTTTATGACTCGTGGACTTCAACTCCCAGAATTCCTCAGCTAGCGTGCCTGGCTGAGGAATTCTGGGAGTTGAAGTCCACAAGTCATCAAAGGGCCAAGTTTGAAGACCCCTGCCCTATACCATTTCAGACAAGTGGCTCTCCAGTCTCTTCTTAGAAGCCTACAAGTAGAAAGGCAGACCCTAATTAATATCAATCAGACCTGGTGAGTTCTTGGATGAGACGTCATTAGGAAATCCCAGGTCTGCAGACTAGACTGGGAAATCCAACATCGTGCATGAAGACAGTGGCAAGTTACTTGCGTAAGACTGTCAAGGAAAATGACATGGCTGCATTTGAGAGATCAGAATAAGAGAATTGGAAGGGACCTCGGAGGTCATCTAGTCCAGACATGTCAAGCTCGCGATATCACATGACATTGTGCAATGTATTGGGACGATTTTGCCATTGCCGGCAATGGGGCGGGCGTGGCTTCTGGATGACGCGTCCAGCCTGCAGGCTGGCAGTTTGACACCCCTGATCTAGTCCAGTCCCCTGCTCAGGCAGGAAACCCTATACCATTTCAGACAAACGGCTGTCCAGTCTCTTCTTAAAAACTTTAAACCTTGTTTATCTATAGGTAGTCCCCGACTTACCACCACAACTGAGCCCAATATTTTCATTGTTAAGCAAGGCAGTTGTTAAATGAGTTTTGCCCCATTTTGCAATTTTTTTGCTACAGTTGTGAAGCAAATCAGGCAGTTGTTAAGTGAATCAGGCAGTTGTTAAGTGAATCAGGCAGTTGTTAAGTGAATCAGGCAGTTGTTAAGTGAATCTGGCTTCCCCCAGTGACTTTGCTTGTCGGAAGCCAGCTGGGAAGGTTATAAATGGTGATCACATGCCCCCCCCCACAGTACAACTGTCATAAATACTGCTGCTACACTGGTAAATAAAATTCTTCCTTGAGTTGAGCTCAACTCCTAGTTACAACGGACCTTGCAGCCTGCTCAGTAGTCGACTGTGTCCCCACACTGACATCATCACAGGCCTCAATAATTTTACACAAAAGGCATCTTCAGACGCTCTTTCTCTGACATCATCTGCCGGCAGTGCCCCTCTGGATTCTCAATGTAGGAGAAACATTGTGCAAAGGAATGAATGGATACAGTTTTGACGTTAGGACACCCAACAAAGTACAGATAGTCCTCGACTTACAACAGTTCAAAGTTACAACGGCATTGAAAAAAGAGGCTTTTGACTATTTTTCACACTTGCAAATGTTGCAGCATCCCCAGGGTCATCTGATCAAAATTCAGACACTTGGCCACTGACTCATATTTAGGACGGTCACAGCGTCCCGGGGTCATGTGATCCCCTTTTGCGACTCTGTCGAGCAAAGTCAATGGGGAAGCCAGACTCACTTAACAACTGGGTTACTAACTTAACAACTGCAGTGATTCACTTAACAACTGTCGTAAAATGGGGCAAAATTGACTTAACTGTCTCACTTAGCAACATAAATTTTTGGGGTCGTAAAATGGGGCAAAATTGACTTAACTGTCTCACTTAGCAACATAAATTTTTGGGCTCAGTTGTGAGGACAGCCTGTAATATCACAATATTTCAAGCTTTCAGGATGTTCCACAGCAAAGTTTAAAGGGACTGTTTTTGGAAAGTGGGACTTGAACAGCATCATTAGCTGAGACATGTTTTTTGTTTCCAAAATAGCTTCTTTGAAAGCTCAGCGAAGACGTTATTTTGGAAATAAGAAACTTTACAGTCAGTTGAGGTAGATATTGTTGAACCTACATTACATCAAAAGCTTTCAGGCTGACTCTGAAGGCCATAACAAACAGAATGGAATTTTAACACATCGGAGGTGTTAATTGACAAGAAACTGCCTCACATACAGCCTGCATCTTGAAAACAAACCATGTTCTGATTTTCCTTCTCTTTTCTCTGCTTTATCATAGCTTAAATCCTGTGTCAGTATAGTCCACTGTTTCTCAACCTTGGCTGAATGTCTGTGGAGATTCTCAGTCATCCAGGTCATAGTTGTCCCAAAGGAGCTTTTTCAAAAGGCAACTTGGACTTTGTTTTTCCTTGAAGACATTTCACTTCTCATCCAAGAAGCTTCTTCAGTTCTGACTTCAGACCAGTCAGAACTGAAGAAGCTTCTTAGATGAGAAGTGAAATGTCTTCAAGGAAAAACAAAGTCTAAGTTGCCTTTTGAAAAAAGCACCTTTGGGACAATCTTGGCATCTTGAAGAACTGTGGACTTCGACTCCCAGAATTCTGGGAATTGAAGTCTACAGATCTTCAAGCTGCCAAAGTTGATAAACACCAGTTTAGCTGCTCCATGTACCTGATTAAGTGAGCTATCAAAAGTTTGGTCTTTTAATAAAATTTGTTAATCAGGAAAGGTGCTCCTGTTTCAAATTTTTAGAAACTTCAAGGCCATGTCCACGCTGAAAGTGTTACATAAAAGTGTTTTGCCTCTGAAGTCTTTCTTTCTTTCTTTCTTTCTAAGAAAGAAAGAAAGAAAGAAAGAAAGAAAGAAAGAAAGAAAGAAAGAAAGAAAGAAAGTTATTTCCCAGCTACCTTTAAGCTCCTAATTTTTCCAATAATACAGGAAGTCCTTGACTTACAACACACATGTAATGGCTGTTCAAAATTACAGCAGAACTGAAAAAAAGGGAGTTATGACCATTTGTCACACTTACGACTGTTATGGCATCCCTGTGGTCACGTGATCAAAATTTGGATGCTTGGCAGGTATTTATGGACAGTCGTAATGTTCCGGGGTCATGTGAACTTTTGTGAACTTCTGATAAGCAAATTCAATGGGGAAGCCAGATTCACTTAACAACCGTGTTACTAACTTAACAACTGCAGTGATTCATTGAACATAGAATAATAGAGTTGGAAGGGAGTTTGGAGATCTAGTCCAGGGCTTTTCAACCAGTGGTACGGGTACCACCTGTGGTACATTGGCACCTGGCAGGTGGTACATGACCATCCTAGAAAACTGGTGGCGGGGGAGGGGAATGAGCTGAACCAGTGGCAGCATCGCACCAGCCTGAGCGAGAGATGGCTGGAGCTGCAGGGCTGTCAGGGCTCAGTGGAAGTGCCAGGATCAGTGCCAGACTCCAGCTGTAGCTCGGCGCTGATCCTGGTGCTTCTGCTGAGCCCTGAAAAAGCACCAAACAGCTGGAAAGCAGCACTGATCCTGGTGCTTCTGCTGAGCCCAGAAGAAGCACCGATCAGCTGGAATGTTGCAGCATCTCCAGGGTCTTGTGATTTACATTCAGTTTCTTGGCAACTGATTCATATTTATGATGGTCACAGTGTCCCAGGGTCATGTGAAGTGACCAAAACCTGCCGCAACCACCCAGCAGATGGAGGGAATAAAAACCAAACACCCCCCACCCCCGCTGCCAATCCTCAACAGAAATGCTCACAACAATGAAAACCTCAGACAGGAGGAAGGGCGCCGCCGGGTGGGCAGGCAGGTGTCTTGCTCGGCTGTGGCTTGGGGGGCACTTTTTCAGTGCCATTGTAACTTCAGTCACTAAGCAAACTGTTGTAAGTCGAGGACTATCTGTACTTCATCAGTTTTTTCCTTTTTTTGGGCGGGTCAAGTTGTTGACACCTTGCTAGGCGACTGGCGGTACTCGGATATTGTCATATCCTAAAAGTGGTACAATGGGTAAAAAGGTTGAAAAGCCCTGATCTAGTCTAACCCCTTGCTCAAGGAGGACACCCTATACCAGGGGTATGGAACCTTGGTTCTTTTATGACTTGTGGACTTCAACTCCCAGAATTCCTGAGTCAGCATGGCTAGTTCAGGAATTCTGGGTATTGAAGTCCACAAGTCATAAAAGAGCCAAGCATGTCTGGCTCAGGAATTCTGGAAGTTGAAGTCCACAAGTCATAAAAGAGCCAAGCATGTCTGGCTCAGGAATTCTGGGTATTGAAGACCACAAGTCATAAAAGGGCCAATAGGGGATCAAATGACCTTGAGACATAGCAACAGTCATAAGTATGAACCAATTGCCAAGCATCTGAATTTTGATCACATGATCATGGGGATGCTACAAAGGTCGTAGGCATGAAAAATGGTCATAACTTTGAATGGTCACTAAATGAACTGTTGTAAGTCAAGGACTGCCTGTACTCAATTCCTATATCTGTTCTTCATATGTTTTAGCCTTCAGCCCCCTAATCACTCTTGTTGCGCTTCTCTGCACTCTTTCCAGAGTCTAAACATCTTTTTCATATTGTGGTGACCAAAACTGGATGCAATATTCACTTAACAAATATGGTGTGAATGGTTATAAAAGGGGGCAAAACTCACTTAACAACTGTCTTGCTTAGGAACAGAAATTTTCGGTTCAATTTTGATCGTAAGTCGAGGAATACCTGCATTCAGACTAATAATATATAGCAGTGATGGCGAACCTTTTAGAGACTGAGTGCCCAATCTGCAACCCAAAACCCACTTATGCATCATCGAGTGCCGGGTGGGCATGGCCCATAGGATGGGTGTGGCCCATTGGGTGGGCATGGCTTCATTGGTAACGGCAGACTGGTTGGGACTAAAAAGTTCAATCAATCAATTCCAACTTTGTAAGATCTTTTTTTTTCCATGAGAAGTTGAAATTGACTGATTGATTGAACCTTTTTTTTTTTTGCACACGGCAGTGGAGGCCTAAAGCGAAAAGGTTCTATAAAACCCAGCTGAAGGCCTAGGACTGGGGCGACGGTGTGCGTGCCCACAGAGAGGGCTCTGAGTGCTGCCTCTGGCACCCGTGCAATAGGTTCTCCACCACTGATATATAGTATTATCCAACTTAGACCATTCTTCATCTTTTTAATCTCAAGCAAGGTGGGCTAGTGCTGCCCTCTGCTGGAACAGTAATTTAATATCAAAACTTAAACTTGGCTCAGTAGATGGAACTTGTACAAGGCTGGGGGGGGGGAATCAGGGTGGAAAGATCGGTACTGACCATCATCAACCTTCAAGCTGTAGAAGTGAAATTTACATTGACTGCAAATTCCTTTGAACGTTAGCAGTAATACGAGTATTTAAAAGCATAACAACTCCTTTTTGAATAAAAATGCTGATGTCCATTCAAAATCCTGCCAGCAGTGATTCTGCTGAGTAAAATACCGTCAAAACCATGAGAACAACGAGGGGAAGGGGAAGTGGTGTAGCTTCGGCAAGAATGTATATAAAATAAAACTGCCTAAAGAGACCCAGACAAACCACACTTTCACACTCCAGTCTGTGTTACGAGGTCCACCCTTTGACTTGGGCTGGGTTTTAACTACATTCACCACAGGCCCCACCCAGCCCGTGCCAGAAGCAGTTCCAACCCTTAGGAGGAGTTTCTCAGTTTTACTTTCCTCTGTGTACTGGATTGTGAATGAGCAATGTGAAGGAGATTGAAAAGAAAAACAAGCAGAGCTTCTACCAAACTATCAAATGCCATCTTTACTTTTTTAACCATATCCTATGGACATCCTTGGCTGTATCAAGACAGAGAGACAGAGAGAGAAACAGAGAGACAGAGAGAGAGAGAGAGAGAGAGAGAAGGAAAGAGAGAAGGAAAAGAAGAGAGAAAGAAAGAAAAAGAAAGATGCAAAGAAAGAACGAGATGGAAAGAAAGAAAAAGAAAGAATGGAAAGAAAGAGATGAAAAGTAGGAAAGAAAGAAAGAGATGGAAAGAAAAGTAGAAAAAAGAAAAAGTAGAAACAGAAAGAAAAACAAGAGAAAAAATGGAGAGAAAGAAAGTAGAGAAAGAAAAAAAGAAAGAAAAAGAAAGAAAGGGAAGAGAGAGGAAGAGAAAGAAAAGGAAAGAAAGAAAAAGAAAGCAAAAAGGAAAGAAAAGAAAGAATCTCTTTAAGAGACATGGATCATCTTCAACTATGAGGATAGTCCCCCTTTATGATTATCTGCACAGTCAGACTTCAGATCTAAAAAGTAACTTTTTAATGTTTTAAATTCCTCACCAGCATTGAGCAGAACAGCTTCTGATTTCTAGGGTATGAAAAAGTAGGTGTCCACTCCATTCACCAACGCACCCAAATGCCTGACAACTTTCACTTTAGAAAACTGTTAGTAAGATATTTGCAAGCCAGCTGAAATGAAATGTATTAGCTTTGCATTAAAAATGTCACCAAGTGATGTTACCATTTAACCTGCTGGTATGAATGAGAGAGATTCCCCATCCAAAGAAAGGAAATGTATTTTCTGCTTCTCCTTTTTTCTTTCCTTTGTTCTTTGACCTCTCCAAGGACAACTATTGTTCTTAGAAGTTGCTGAACCCCAGCCCCAGTAAGTCCACCTATAAAAGAAGAATGGAAGAAATTTAATTAGGAGCATCTGGAAGGCCACCATTTTCATAACATAATCACTTTCATAAACTCCAGTTGTAGGCTTGTTACCATAATGATAAACTTGAAAACTTTGTAATCACTCATTGATCTATCACAGGGGTCTTCAAACTTGGCCCTTTTATGACTTGTGGACTTCAACTCCCAGAATTCCTCAGCCAGGCACACTGGCTGAGGAATTCTGGGAGTTGAAGTCCGTAAGTCATAAAGGGCCACGTTTGAAGACTCCTGATCTATCAAAACAAGGACATCTGTTGCTTTCTCTAACATAATGTTTCTCAACCTTAACATGCCTCCAGAAGTTGTGAATGCTCCAACACTGGAAGTTTTTAAGAAGAGATTGGACAGCCATTTGTCTGAAATGGTATAAGGTTTCCTGCCTGAGCAGGGGGTTGGACTAGAAGATCTCCAAGGTCCCTTCCAACTCTGTTATTCTATTCTATTCTATTCTACTCTACTCTACTCATGTGACCATGGGGATGCTGCAACAGTCACAAGTGTGAAAAATGGTCATGTCACCTTTTTTAGTGCCTTTGTAATTTCGAATAGTCTCTAAACAAATCATTGTATAAGTCAAGGACTGCCTGTACTTAACTGCTTAACTGCCTGTACTTAATTTACTTAACAACGGTGGCAAGAAAGGTCGCAAAATGGGGCAAAATTCAATAACTGTCTTGCTTAGTAACAGAAATTTTGGGCTCAGTTGTGGTTGTAAGTCGAGGAGTTAACAGTGTTATGTTGTCCAAATCCTCCCCCTTCTTTCTTTTATTTTGGTCTGTACCTTCAGAAAACACAAGAGGGTGATATTGTCACAATCATTTTGCAGAACTTGGAAAAACTTAAGCTTCAGGTTGCAAGAATCTGTGTAGGTTCAATTTTTTTTTTTTTAAAGGGACCTAAAGTGCTAGCTGAGTGAACCTACAACATTATTTAAAAAATTAATTGGTAGACATCTCATACACACCCTTCACACAGACACCTGCAGGCAAAAAAGAAATAAACCCCATCCGTATCCTTTTTTATGTTAGGAGAAGTTTGAAAGTGTATGAACTCATTCCTGATTAATTTCAGAATAGGTTTTTCTATTCGGCAAGGAGTACAGGTAGTCCTCAACGTACGACCATAATTGAGCCCAACATTTTTGTTGCTAAGTGAGTTTTGTCTCATTTTACGCCCTTTCTTACCAGAATTGTTAAGTGAATCACTGCAATTGTTAGGTTAATAACACAATTGTTAAGTGAATTTGGCTTTCTCGCTGTCTTTGTTTGCCAATAGGTCACAAAAGGGGATCACATGAGCCCACTGCAATATATTTATGACACTGCAACCGTCATAGATATGAGCCGGTTGCCAAGCATCTGAATTTTGCTCACGTGACCTTGCTATGGTCGTAAGTGTGACAAATGGTCATAAGTCACTTTTTTCAGTGCCATTGTAACTTTGAACAGCCACTAAATGAACAGTTGTAACTCAAGGACTGCTTGCATTGCTCCACAGCAGATGCTTAGAGACGCCAATCGTCTCTAATATATATATGAACATTAATAATAATAATAATAATAATAATAATAATAATAACAATAACAACAACAACAACAACAACAACAATAACAATAACAATAACAATAATAATAATAATAATAATAATAATAATAATAATAATAATAATAATAATACAGTTGGAAGGGACCTTGAAGGTCCTCTAGTTCAACCCACTGCTCAGGCAGGAAACCCTACACCATTTCAGACAAATTGTTGTCCAATCTCTTCTTAAAGACTTACAGTGTTGGAGCATTTACAGCTTCTGGAGGCAGGTTGTTCCATTGGTTAATTGTTCTACTGTAACTGTCAGGAAGTTTCTCCTTAGTTCTAGGTTGCTTCTCTCTTTGATCAGTTTCCATCTGTTGCTTCTTGTCCTGCCTTCAGGCGCTTTGGAAAATAGCTTGACTCCCTCTTCTTTGGGGTAGCCCCTAAGATATTGGAAGACTGCTATCATGTCACCCCTCGTGCTTCTCTTCATTAAACAGGGGTAGGCAACTTTGGCTCTTTTATGACTCGTGGACTTCAACTCCCAGAATTCCTGAGCCAGCTATGCTGGCTCAGGAACTCTGGGAGTTGAAGTCCACGAGTCATAAAAGAGCCAAGGTTGCCTACCCCTGAACTAGACATACCCAATTCCAGCAACCGTTCCTTATATGTTTTAGCCTCCAGTCCCCTAATTGTTGCTCTTCTCTGTACTCTTTCTAGAGTCTCAACAAATTAGAAATCATAGTCTCTGTTCACTAAATGTGGTTTGATCAGAAAGGGATTTTTTCATCTGTGTAAAATGAATACTGTATATATTCTTTTGAAGAATGACGATATGTTTCCAGATCTTGCCCACGCTTACATCCTGATACAGCTATACATAAAACAGCAAATGGTATCATAATTGCAATCAGGTCAAAATTTCTTTTTCTTCTTTTGCTTTGGAATAATTGTAAATCAGTGTTGGGGGGGGTTCAGAGTGTTTTTAGAAAGACTGTAAGATTTTTTTTTATTTTTTATTTTAAAAAGCATCAGAAAAGCCTAAGACTGCCTTGGGCCCTATATAGTCTGTGTACCACAGTGGCCAGCAAGCGTGTCTCTAGGTGGGCTTAAAAAAATATTTTTTTTAAAATAATTATTTTCCTTTTCCTCTTTATTTCCTTTTGGTAATTAATTATTGTTCCATTTGCTATGTTCACTTATTTTGTCCTTTTATTAATATGTATAATGTATAGAAAGAGCCACTTTGATGTAATGATTAAGGCATCAGGCTACAAACCAGGAGACTGTGAGTTCTAGTTCCATCTTAGGCGCAAAGTCAGGTGAGTGATCTTGCCCAGTCATTCACTCTCAGCCCTAGGACGGAGGCAATGGCAAACCACTTCTGAAAATCTTGGCCAAGAATCAGCCACAACTTCATAGAAGAAAACACAAACACACAAAGTGACAGTCTAAGGGAGACTCTAATAATTACTTAAGACTGAACCTCTCTTATACAACAATTATTTTGATGGGAGTTGTATTCAGATGTGCTTTTTTTCCCAATGTTATACTCGACCTTGGATGAAAAATCTGCATAGTTCTATGCTTGTAATATTGACACCCTCAATTGTGATTACCAGAATATATCTTCTTTCTCGTTTTTTCAATATTCCAAATGATCCAGACACAGCAATAGTCTTAAATAATTTTCAAGGATATTATACAAATGCCAATGTACTCAAACAACACAGTGTATTAAGATTTATAACAAAAAAAGGGAAAAAAAACAAGAATAAAAAAATGTAGAAGAAGACTAGGTTGGTACAATTAAAGCTCTGCCATTGTGGCTAAATTGACCTTTTGGACCACACTTTATAGATACACCCGGTGGTCAACCAGATGTATCCTGGAAGTTTGCAAATATGTCAAAAGGGTGATAAGCGTTCACATCCTGGCTTGTTTCATGCCTCTTCAGAAGCCAGACACAGTAATAAGAGGGAGAGTTGCTTCTGTAAACCCCAAATATAAGGCAGCAGGAAACAACAAATGAAGTTAAAACTTAGCTGAGCAGGGCAAATTTCCAAGTCAATCAGTTCCAAGTCAAAGGGAAGATTTACAATGCCAGGTCAAGGGAGAGATATGCTCAGCCAATAAGCTGAGGTCATAAATAACTAGATTCTAAGCATCACAATAGATAAGCCCAGATGTTGGAAAGGTGCTTCTAGCAAAGACCAAGTGTTCCTATGGGGCCTTATGTGCTCTGTCCAATGAGTAGGCACAGTTGTGGTCAAACCTTGTTGTTGAGTTCAGGGACTTGCTACTTTTGAACAGCACACTTTGGTCAGGTGCAGAGATTCCAGGAGGATTTTTTTTGGGGGGGGGGAAGTGAGTGCCTGGATGCGTGTGATGGCGGACCTACCGTCTCCGGCTCCGTAGCGGCGGTGGTCCATCGGCGGAGATGGGGGTGTGCGAAAGGGTCCGGGGGGTGCTCGCCGGCCTGGAGTAAGTGAGAGGAGAGGGTCGGCGAGCGAAGAGGACGGGTGCCGGACCGCAAGACCGCCAGGTTTGGCTGGGCGGGGCGGCGAACGGAGCCGCGATGCCGCGGAGGGCGGTCCAGGCGCGGAGGGGCCTAGCAAGGCCTGGTGAAGCCTGGCAAAGCCTGGCGAAGCCTGGCGAAGCCTGGCGAAGCCTGGCGGCCTTGCGGCCGGGAAGAATGGAGGCCTGGCGGGGCCTGGAGAAGCCTGGGGCCCAGCGGCCAAGAAGAGCTGCGGCCCGTTGTGGCGGCTCGGCGCAGCGATGGCTCGGCGATCGGAGGTGGGCGGAGCTGCAGGACTGTGGAGGGCGGCCCAGGCGCGGAGAGGCCTAGAGAGGCCTAGTGAAGCCCGGCCTGGGGGCCTGGGGGCCAGGAAGAACT
>NW_015387796.1:252783-283664 GCF_001527695.2 Protobothrops mucrosquamatus | reverse complement strand
GCCGCGCCCTCAAGACTTGGTTATTCCAGCTTGCAGGACTGGCCTAGGGTAATTTTTAGGGGGGTTTTAATTATATTTTAAAATTCGACAAATATTTAAATATTCCTTTTAATTAATTTTAAATTTGTATTGTTTTGTATGTATTTTAAATAGATTGTCAGCCGCCCTGAGTCCTACGGGAGAAGGGCGGGATATAAATTCAAATATAAATAAATAAATATAAATAAACAGCCTTCGTTGCAGCTGAATCAGACCATTAAGGGGATGACATAATCCAGGGGTCTTCAAACTTGGCCCTTTTATGATTTGTGGATTTCAACTCCCAGAATTCCTCAGCCAGGCACGCTGGATGAGGAATTCTGGGAGTTGAAGTCCACAAGTCATCAAAGGGCCAAGTTTGAAGACCCTTGACATAATCCTTCTTCCACCAACAGTATCTGGTGGCTGGCGTTTAACGAAGATAGCAAACAGATTGACCTAGTCCTCCATGAAATTGTCCACTCCCCTTTTACTTTCTGCACCAACCACACATGGCACAATAGTCTCACAACTATAAAGTCTCAGCCGGTTCACAGCTGATCTGAGTAACAGAATAACAGAATTACAGAATTACAGAGTTGGAAGGGACCTTGGAGGTCTTCTAGACCAAACCCCTGCTCAGGCAGGAAACTCTATACCATTCCAGACAAATAGCAGTCCAATCTCTTCTTAAAAACCTCTAGTGATGGAGCTCCCACAACTTCTGAAGGTAAGTCCTTCCACTGGTTAACTGTTCTCACTGTTAGGAAATTTCTCCTTCATTCTAAGTTGCATCTCTCTTTGAAAGTTCTTGTCCTGCCCTCAAGTGCTTTGGACAATAGGTTGATCCCCTCTTTTCTGTGACAGCCCCTCAACTATGGGAAGACTGCTATTGTGTCACCCCTCATCCAGTCTTAGCATTGATCCTTAGCTTGACCCAGTCTTAAAGGTAAAGCCTTCCCTTATCCATTTGTGTCTGACTCTAGAGGGTGGTGCTCATCTCTGTTTTTAGCCAAGGGAACCAGCCTTGTCAAGATCTTCCATTGTCATGTGGCCAGAATGACTATATGTCAAGGCACACGGAACACTCTTATCTTCCTATTGAAGGGGTACCTATTTATCTACTTGCATTTGCATGGTTTTGAACTGCTAGATGGGCAGGATGATCCTGTCTTAGCGTTGGCTAATAGTGATTCATATCTGTTGCTTTGCCAATCCTTCTCACTATTTAAAGCCTCCCCTGCAGGGAACGCTGGGCCTCTTGAAACCCCAGAGATGTGTGCAACCTTGCAAAATTTTGGGTGTCACCCCACCTCCTTTTAGAAATTGCTACTGAACTGCCATTTGTAGTAGGATAGTAAAGTAATATGATTTATTTATAATATATTATTTATATTATTTATTTATAATATGACACAACATGATTTGTCACTTGTTGTTTGTATCTTACGATTGATTATCACTATGATTTATGACCTATGACCTATCACTTTTTTGTTTGTATGTATTCTGAGAGCTTATGCACCAGAGATAAATTCCTTGTGTGTCCAGTCACATTTGACCAATAAAGAATTCTATTCTATTCTATTCTATTCTATTCTATTCTATTCTATTCTATTCTATTCTACTCTACTCTACCCTACCCTACCCTACACCTACCCTACCCTATCCATACTAAAAACTATCGTCTGTGGTGTTAATGACATGTATCCATGAATCTCAAATCCACTGAAATTATATTATATTATTTATTCTTTCATTCATTTACAGGGATTAGCTCTGCTCCAATTAAAGCTAATTATCCCCGAGGTAAATCTCCCAATCTTTGTAAGTTTAGGTTAAAGACAAAATTCAACATAACAAGAGAAATAATAAGCCTCTCTACATTTCTCACCAAAGAGAATGGCTACAGCATTCTGTGGCCTGTTGGAATAAGCGTATTTCAGTGAACTCACAAAAGGTCAGGAGTTGTCAGCCTTCCCCGGTAGACCAGACAGGAAACATGCCCTGTTGAGCTAATTCTGCTTTATTGGAAGGCTACGTTAACAGAATCTTGCAGGTCTGAAAGTACAAATCTTCTCACTGTCTCTCTCTCTCTCTCTCTCTCTCTCTCTCTCTCTCTCTTGTTGAGTTCTGTGGTAGATTGCGAATGTTCAGCTCCTTTGATGAGACCCCTCTGATTATAATGCCATTATTTCTTGCCACATTCTTGTAGTTAAAAGATGCTTTCAGCTCTGGTCTGATTCAAATCTCTGATTTGATTTGGAATGTCAATCTTATCCTGTCCAATTTTCTAAATCATACCCTGAATAATTCGGGAGGGGGGCAATCAATGCTGTTAGACGATTCGATTGGATTTGGAAACCTGATCAACAATGTTACAGGTATCCAATCTGGGAACAAGCACAAGCCCGAAAGCTCAGAAGATGAAACATCTGGTCCCAGTGACTGACCCAGATTGGATCCTGCAACATCCTGGGACAGGTATACAGGTAGGCTTTGACCTATTACCACGATTCAGACCAAACTTTCTGTTGCTAAGTGAAACATTTGTCAAGTGAATTTTGCCCCATTTGACAACCTTTCTTGCCACAGTTGTTAAGTGAATCACTGCAGTTGTTAAGTTAGTAACATGGTTGTTAAGTGAATCTGGCTTACCCATTGACTTTGCTTGTAAGAAGGTTTCAAAAGGGGATCACATGACCCCAGGACACTGCAACCGTCATAAATATGAATCAGTTGCCAACCTCCAGATTTTGATTATGTGACCGTTTTAAGTGTGACAATGGTCATAAGTCACTTTTTTCAATGCTATTGTAACTTTGGTCACTAAATGATCCATTGTAAGTCAAGGACTATCAGTATTTGCCATCATTTGTGATGTTACAGGTAATCCTTGACTTACAATCATTCATTTAGTGACTGCTCCAAGTTACAACAGCACTGAAAAAAGTGTCTTAAGACTGTTTTTCACATTTATGACAGTTGCAGGATCCCGATGGTCATCTGATCAAAATTTGGCAACCGACTCATGTTTATGACGGTTGCAGTGTCCCGGGGTCATGTGATCATCTTTTGTGACTTTCTGACAAGCAAAATCAATGGGGAAGCCAGATTCACTTAACAACTGTGTTGCTAACTTAACAATTGCAGTGATTCACTTAACAGGTATGGCAAGAAAGGTCGTACAATGGGGCAAAACTCATTTAACAACTGTCTCACTTAGCAACAGAAAGTTTGGGTTCAACTGGGCTCAAATTTTGTGCTCAGGGTTCCAATATTTGAGGATCTAGCACAAAGAACAGGGGGGAGGGGTCAACCCATTCTCCAAAGCACCTGAAGGCAGGAGAAGAAGCAATGGATGGAAACTAATCAAGGAGAGAAGCAATCTAGAACTAAGAAGGGACTTCCTGACAGTGAGAACAATCAATCAGTGGAACAATTTGCTTCCAGAAGTTGTGGGTTTTCCAACACTGGCGGTCTTTAAGAAGAGATTTGACATCCATTTGTCTGAAATGGTATAGGGTTTCCTGGTTGAGCAGGAGTTGGACTAGAAGACCTCAAAGGTCCCTTCCAATTCTGTTATTCTGTTAATTGTGGTCGTAAGTTGGGGACTACCTGTAACCAGCTGAGAGATTTGATAGTATCTGCTTCAAATCAGATCTCTGGGTGGCCCTGTTTTCCATTCACTTAGTAAAGAGGGTTTTCTGCCACTAGACGGTGCTCTGGGAACACAAAAGTTGACGTAACGCCATCGCTAGAAGTATTGTGTGTTTCTATGTAACCTGTCTCTCAAGTAAAATATAGTTGATTGTGTGGACCTTTATGGACTGTACAAATTAAAATTAATTCTAAAATGAAAGGCTTGGGCCATTTTTAGCAGGGAACCCATAATGTTCAGGAAGAGCAGATGAAAAGATAAATCTTGAAGAAAAGAGGTGAAGACCAGGGAATAAGAAGCAAAGGTGGGAATTCTCATGAATTTTTTTTATTTAAGGCAGGAAGACATTGAAGTGAGAGGAAACCACTCTTCAGGACTAAGCTGGGCTTGGTTTTCCCAATTTAATATTTCTAGAAGGAGCCATTGGTAAGAAATAAGAGCATCCAAAAGACCAGCCAACATGGCTTAAAGCTTAAAACTGTGTTCTGGATGTTATGATCCTAACAAGTCACACCTGAAGGCATCAATCTAAGGAAGGCTTGACTTTGGTTGAGTCTTATACAGAAACTCCTTGACTGTAGACCACAATTGAGCCCAAAATTTCTGTTGTTAAGTGAGACTTTTGTTTTGCCCCATTTTACGAACTTTCTTGCCACAGTTGGTAAGTGAATCGCTGTAGGTGTTAAATTAATAATAATAATAATAATAATAATAATAATAATAATAATAATAATAATAATAATAATAATAATAATAAAGTTGGAAGGGACCTTGGAGGTCATCTAGTCCAACCCCCTACTCAGGCAGGAAACCCTATACCATTTCAGACAAATGGCTGTCCAGTCTCTTTTTAAAAACGTCGTGTTGGAGCATTCACTACTTGTGGAGGCAGGTTGTTCCACTGATTAATTGTTCTAACTAAGTTTCTCCTTAGTTCTAGGTTGCTTCTCTCTTTGGTTAGTTTCCATTCATTGCTTCTTGTCCTGCCTTCAGGCGCTTTGGAAAATAGCTTGACTCCCTTTTCTTTGTGGCAGCCCCTGAGATATTGGAACACTGCTATCATGTCCCCCCTCGTCCTTCTCTTTATTAAACTAGACATGCCCAATTCCAGCAACTGTTCCTTATATATTTTAGCCTCCAGTCCCCTAATCATCTTTGTTGCTCTTCTCTGTACTCTTTCTAGAGTCTCAACATCTTTTTTATATTGTGGTGACCAAAATGGGACGCAGTATTCCAAGAGTGGCCTTACCAAGGCATTGTAAAGTGGTATTAACACTTCACGTGATCTTGATTCTATTCCTCTGTTCATGCAGCCTAGCACTGTGTTGGCTTTTTTGGCAGCTGCAGCACACTGCTGGCTCCTATTTAAAGGATTGTCCACTAGGACTCTGAGATCCCTCTCGGAGGGAGGTACTATTGAGCAAGATACCACCTATACTATACCTGTGCATTTGGTTTTTCTTGCCTACATTTTTTCACCATTGAATTTCATTTTGTTAGATAGCGCCCAATGTTCAAGTCTATCAAGATCCTTCTGATTCCTAAGCCTGTCTTCTGGAGTGTTGGCTATTCCTGCCAGCTTGGTGTCCTTTCCAAATTTGATGAGTTCCCCATCTATTCCCTTGTCCAAATCATTGATGAAGTTATTGAAGAACACTGGGCCTAGAAGAGAGCACTGGGGCACCCCACTACACACTTCCCTCTATGTAGATGCAGTTCCATTGAGGACCACACGCTGAGTACGGCCGGTCAGCCAGCTACAAATCCATCTGGTGGTGATGCTGTCTAACCCACATTTTTCTATCTTATCGAGTAGTAGGTTGTGATCTACTTTGTCAAATGCCTTACTGAAGTGCAAGTAAATTATATCCACAACACGGTTGTTAAGGGAATCTGGCTTCCTCATGGACTTTGCTTGTCAGAAGGTCATAAAAGGTGATCATGTGACCCCATGACCCCGCAACCACATAAATATGAGTCAATTGTCAAGCATCTGAATTTTGAGCACATGACCATGGGGAATGCTAAAATGATCATAAGTGGGAAAAACAGGTGTAAGTCACTTTTTTCAGTGCTGCTGTGACTTTGAATGGTCACTAAATGAATTCTTGTAAGTTGAGCTCTACCTGTACTCTGGTGGATGATGTGAAATCTGGAATTGTCAGAACAGAGAATCCTAACCTGGCATCTCTGCTGGGCCTGTCAATCATAGCGGTGGCCTGCTTCACCTCTTCAAGGGATCAAGGCTTGTTGAGAAACCCGTCTTTTATCTTTCGCTCAAGTGGAATCTCAGAGAGTTCATGGTCTGTTGACCCAGCCACTGAGATAGTATTGTATCTTTTGGCAATGGGGACAATTGGTATTCTGAAAAGAGCACAATGCCTTCATTTGATTCCCCCACAGAGGAAACCAGTTTTGGTTTCACTTTCTGTCTTTGGTCACACTTTAACTGGGGAGTGAGAAAGCAGGTAGATAGTCTGCCCACCCCAGTTGCGAGGTAATCTACTTTACTGAGCGTTCTGAAACAGGGAGAAGAAGTACAAAATAATTTGTCTTCCCAGTTTCCAGGTCAGGATTGTTGATCAGTTGGTTATCAGTCTGAAGTGAAGCAGACCTGCCTTGCAAAACTTTGGATGACCACCAGATGGCAGTAATGAAGGCAGTTTTCCATATCTCTTTACTGCCATCTTATGATGGGTTGGATACTTGCATACTAAATTTGGAAGCCTGAGATCAGAAGTAACTTAGAAATTAGATAATTATGGAAATTCTATTGGAGAGGTTTCAAGATGGGGAAGGAGGATTTTTTTATTTATTTGTTTTTAATTCAGAGTCACCATGTTAGGAGAACCTAGCAAACACTTCTCCAATGTAGGTCAGTTATCTGCAATAAATAGAAAAGTTGGCAGTCATCTGAAGAAGGGAAAGAGACCTAGCATATATGCTAGACGAAAGGAATCAACAACCACAAAACAGCATTTTGTTGATATGCTACTGGGAAGTACAGCTAGTCCTTGATTTACAACCATAATTGGAGGAGAATTTCCATTGTAAAGCAAGACAGTTGTTAAGTGATTTTATGACCTTTATTGTCTGGTTCAGGGGTAGGCAACCTTTGCTCTTTTATGACTCGTGGACTTCAACTCCCAGAATTCCTGAGCCAGCTATGCTGGCTGAGGAATTCTGGGAGTTGAAGTCCACGAGTCATAAAAGAGCAAAGGTTGCCTACCCCTGGTCTGGTTGTTAAGCAAGTCACCACAGTTATTCAGTGAATTATGTGGTTGTTAAGCAAATCCAGCTTCCTCCATTGACTTTGCTTGTCGGAAGCCAACTGGCAGAGAGTGATCACATGAACCTGGGACGCGGCAATACGTGCCGAGTGTCCAAATTTTGATCATGTGACTGTCGGGATGCCATGATGGTCATAAGTCTGAGAACCGGTTGTAAGTCACTATTTTCAGAGCCGCTGTAACTTTCAAAGGTGACTAAATGAATGATTGTAAGTCACAGTCTACCTATATCGACACCTATCCATATTTTGTAAAAAAGATACATTGATGAGAACACAGAAAAAATATTCTGTTATTTACTATACAAAGTACAAAGTATATTACAGCATATCCACATTACTTTTCTTGGGTTTAGTAATCCTCCAGGTAGATACCTATGGGAAGGTCTGGCCCTAGGAGAAATTGTCCTCTATCATTTGCCCTTCAATCTATATCAAAGTTATAATGTTTCTGAATGCTAAGACCCCTATTTGACTGGCATTGCTAATAACTGTTGCAGGATCTGTCCTAGCTCGTTTTGCAGAATACAGATTAACCGAGTTGGAAGGGACCTTGGAGGTCTTCTAGTCCAGCCCCCAGCTCAGGCAGGAGACCCTAATGCCATTCTGGATAAATGGCTGTCCAATCCTCTTCTTAAACACCTCCAGTGATGGAGCACCCACAACTTCTGAACGCAAGCACCTTTCACTGTTTAATTGCTCTCATGGGCAGGAAATTTCTCCTTCTAGGTTTTCCTTATGGTTTGCAGTATTGCAAAGAATATAATGCAGATGTTTTAAAAACAAATCTAGTCTGACACGTTGCCGAGCATAGTGTATTGCATCTTTTATTTTTATTTTTTTAAAAAAAGCATTTGCACAATGAAATCTCCAGCTATTTTCCTCTCCAGCGATTACATGAATTTCTAGGGCAGAGGAGACTGACCTACTTTAGACAACTGTAACAGTAAATAGAGGCAATGTGATGGTGCTGCTTTCAAAGAGGTTTAGTTTCTGATCATTTGAGTTCAGTGCCGCCAAATAGTGTGCCAGGTTTTTGCGGTTTGATTTCGATGCAAATGGAAAAAAATGCACAAGACAGGCTGGTTTTGCTGCTGCTGAAGCGGTCAGCCACTCACGTTACTGATATTTGCGAACAAATACTATTTCTGATGCCTGGACCAATAATGGATCCCACCAAATAGCAAACTGAGTATGTTAGTATAATAATTTAACAGACAAAGCAGAGTATTTTAAGAATGCTACTATTTCTGCTATTAATAATTGCACCAGTAACAGAATAGCAGAGTTGGAAGGGACCTTGGAGGTCTTCTAGTCCAACCCTCTGCTCCAGCAGGAGACCCTAGATCAGGGGTAGGCAACCTTGGCTCTTTTATGACTCGTGGACTTCAACTCCCAGAATTCCTGAGCCGTCATGGCTCAGCATGGAAACCTCTCCTTTTCTCCTCAGCATGGCTGGCTCAGGAATTCTGGGAGTTGAAGTCCACGAGTCATAAAAGAGCCAAGGTTGCCTACCCCTGCCCTAGACCATATCAGACAAATGGCTGTCCAGTCTCTTCTTTAAAACCTCCAGTGTTGGAACACCCACAACTTCTGGAGGCAAGTCGCTCCACTGATTATGGCCTATTGAACAGAATATATCCAGTTTGATTCGTACTCTCTTCATTACCACCATCTGGTGGCCATCCAAACTTTTTCAAGACAGACCTGATTAACCCCAGACTGATAACTAACCGTATTATTAACTTTGGAAATAAAATTAAAAAATATTTTTTAAAAAATGAAGCTCTGAGTTAAAATGAAGAATAAATGAACCTCGATATTAACCAGCAGCATACTTCGGAATTCTCTAACGATCACCAGTAGAATTGTGGGAGCAATTACATTTTGCCATTATGGCAAATACTGATAAATCTGTCTGTATAAGCTTTTTATTCTACTTCAGAGTAATTTTAACTGGCCTCCACTGTCACCATGCCACGGCAATGAGTGCCACCAAGGTTTGGTAGGCTTACTTTCTGAGTCAGACAGAGAACAAAAATGCTTAATTTGGTGTGGATCCAAGCCATATGATCCCATAAACTCACAAGGGCTTCCCCACGCATTTCTTCAATGCCCCCTATGAAGCACGTCTTCTACTCTTATCTCAGAGCTTCATACAGAGTCTCTGCTGAGAAATCTCCATGCCAGGAGTTGGCCTCCCATCATTCAGAAAACCCAGCCCAGCTTCCTGAGAAGCTGAATTCATCAATTCATGCTTATCAGCTTCCACCAGTCCAGTTTGAAAGAGTTCACTCTGTTGCCTGGAAGGATCCCAACTGTTACAGAGCACAAGAGCCGAGCAGGAGTCACTGTCGAGTTTCCGGAAGAGAGAGTGGGAAAGGAAGGATTCTTGGAAAGACTACCATGCAACTAGGAATATTTCACGAAGGGCCATGCAACGAAGGTATGGTTTTCTAGGCTGAGTCAAGTTCGGTTCCTTCTGACTGCAGGATCATCTGTTCTATGTAGTTCTCTTGGAAGCAGTCTGAGGTGATTTGCATTGCTTTCTTCCAAGATTTTTGCTTCGTTGCACAGTCAGCCAGACGTTCAGACAGGATTAGGCATTTTTGTCTGTCTGTCCTTCCCAAGGACCTGGGATAGGCAGATGTGGGTGTTTAATGGTATCGTTGCAGGATGTAAGCTGTTCCGAGTAAAGCTGCCTTTTGCAATTGACTGATGGTGAATTTGTCGATGCTGATAGTGTTCAAGTGATGCTCCAGTTGTTTTGGGATTGCACCTGAGGCATCTATGGCTATTGGTACCACTTTTGCTTTCTTTTGCCACAGTGGTTCTATTTCTATTTGCAGGTTTTTGTATTTTGTTATCTTCTCCAGTTCTTTCTTTTCTCTTCTGCAGTCTCCAGGTACTGCCATATCTGCTATTCAAACCTTTTTGTCTTCCTTATTGACATTTATTAAGTCTGGGATATTATGTGGCAGGTGCCTGTCTGAAATCTAAAGTCAGTATTATGGTTCATTGCACAGTTAGCCAGGTGTTCAGACTGGATATGGCATTTTTGTCTGCCTATCAAGTCTTTCCCAAGGACCTGGGATAGGCAGATGTGGAAGTTTAATGGGTATCGTCACAAGATGTAAGCTGTTCTGAGTAAAGCTGCCTTTTGCAATTGACTGATGGTGAATTTGTCGATGCTGATGGTGTTCAAGATGGTGTTCAAGTGGTGCTCCAGTTGTTTTGGGATTGCACCCAAGATACCTATTACTATTGGTATTACCTTTGTTCGCTTTTGCCACAGTCGTTCTACTTCTATTTGCAAGTCTTTGTATTCTGTTATTTTCTCCAGTTCTTTTTCTTCTATTCTGCTGTCTCTCAGTACTGTCCCATCCGCTATCTTTCTCATCTGGGGTGTTATGTGGCAAGTGCCTATTTGAATTCTAAAGTTCCAGCAATTTAGCTTCTTCATTTTGTATATTTTTTTTCTATTTTATGGTCCCTCCAGTTCTTGCTTGCAGGCAAATGATATTTCTTGCAGATCTTCCAATGCATCATTGTTGCTACTTTGTCATGACGTTCCACTTCCTAGTCTAATGTACAGCTTTGAAATTTTCTGGTGGTCTCCCATCCAACTACTAAACCTTTGAACCCTGTTTTTTTTTTTTTTAATGGGAAAGAGTATTAGGTGCTGCATCCTGCTTTGAAAATACAACCAATGAGATGTTTTGCTGGGTGAAATACTATCCTTCCCTCCCTCCCTCCCTCCCTCCCCTCCCTCCTCGTCCTCCTCTTCCTCCAATAGCAGCTTGTTCCATCTAAATACATTAATGTTTATGTTTATATTTCTCTGCATTTTTAGTGGACATTCATCAATAAGCGATCCAATTGATAGCAACACAGCAGCAACAAGTGTAGAAATATGGAATTATGTTCAAATGTCTAAGAAACTGCATTGATCCATCAGCCACCTCTACACCTCTAATTTTGTTCATCCAGCCATCTATCCATAAAAATCAAGTTATGCAAATTGACAGACAGTATATGAAAAAGAAAACCATCTGCAGAGAGGAAGAAAGGAGAGAGTATAAATGCATGAATATCTGACAGGTTATCCACTGTGCTCCATCAGTTTTCTCTGATGTCTTTAATTTGCCGAATGTCGTCATGGCCCTGTGATTTCTGGCAGAGATGGTTCCTTCCCAGTTGTGGCACCTCATAGCTTTGATTCTCTTGCTGGCTTTTAGATGTCAGTGTAGACTCTGATGTTTGCCTACAGTCTCAGCAGTATTTAGTTCCTTCTTTTGTTCCTTTGTTCAAAACGGTTTGTTTAAAATGGTTCAATGGTTCTCAGCCACAAAGCTCTTGTGCTTGATTTTTAAACGGGATGGTTGGGGAGAAGGCATTTTGGCAATGTTGAGGCATTGTGAGAGACCATCGGATAGGTGTGAGGTAAGAATCACAGTTATAGAATTTGTATGGCTGCTCAACTCTCAGAAATGGAGCTGCAGATATGTAACAATAAAAGGAAGGATGAACACAACAAAATTCTGCAGAAATAACCAGTCTCATAATTGAGACACTCCAATTGATTAACACCAAGATTAACATTAGGACACAATGAAGTTTTTGCAAAGACTCTCCTGGTCATGGCTGCTACCTGCTCTTTCACCAAGACCCACAAGTCCAAGAAACATCCTTGGGATGTGTGAACTTTAAATCCCAGAATTCTCAATAATGATCATACCAGCTAAGGAATTCTGGAAGTTGAAGCCCACGTTTCATGTGGCTTTCAAGAGCATCAGGTTTTGAGAGAAAGAAAGGTTGGAACAGCAGGCATACAGCTGCTGTGGGAACATCTGCCATTGTCTTCTTCTGAGGTGGGAAATGTAGTCCAATACATCTGGAAAGGCCAGACTGGTGATAACTGCCATCTTTGATAAGGAGATTTAAAGGATACCAAGGCTTACGACAAGGGAGATTTTATTTTACTTTATTATTTTATTTTATTTTATTTTATTTTATTTTATAATAAAATAAAATAAAATAATAATTATTTTATTTTATTATTTTTAAACACATTACTCCTTTCTCCTTCTATTTTCCTCACAACAACAAACCCTGTGAGGTAAGTTGGCTGAAAGAAAGGGACTGGCTCAAAGTCACTCAGGTGGATTTTATACCTAAAGCGGGACTAGAACTCAGTCTCCTGCTTTCTATCCTGTGTCTTACTCACTAGACCAAACTGGTTCAGGGTTTCTATGGGATTGGGGTTAGGTGCCAGCAACAGTATATGTGTATGGTCACTCAGCTCTACATCTGGGTGAGACACCACAGCTGATGGAGTATGAATTCTGTCATGGGCTGATGGAAGGTGAACAAAACTGAATAAAGACTCCTTTAAGTTGACATCAACAAATGACTGGGCCGGATCCACAGATTTTCTTGCCCACAGAAGAATGTGGTTTGCAGGGTGGGTTTAGGGTGGGTTGTTTTTTTTTTGACTTCTCAATCTAGTCATCAACTCTGGAATTGCCAGATCTAAGCCCTAATGGGTTAATTTTGTTTAGGCCCTGAGATCACTCGAAGTTGGTTAGATGCTGCCTCAGGTGCTACCTTATGAAATAGCAGCACGACAAAGGAGCATTACAGAAGGAAATGGCAGCTAACCTCTGACAGCTCCTGCCAACAACTATATTTTGTGTGCAGGAATTCAGCTTCCAGCATCTTTAGAGGATTTGGTCTGTCCAGATTCATTCCAAATCACCTTTCTTCCTTCAGACAAACCTGGACATAAAGGTGAAAGATTACCGGCAGTGAGAAAATGCCAGTATTATTAAAAGATTTCACCTACGGAGCTGACAGGCAGAAGCCCAGCTGCTTTAATCTAAAGGTTAAAAGTAAATATAACCGGTTGGTTCTGAGGAGCTTCTTTGCAAGAAATATGTGGGAAGGCCAGAGCCAGTTTGCTCCAGTGGTTAAAGAACCAGGCTAGAAAGCAGGAGGCTGTGAGTTCAAGTCCTGCCATGAAAGCTGGCTGAGTGACTTTGGGCCAGTCATTCTGTCTCAGTCCAACCCACCTCACAGAGGGTTGTTGTTGTTGTGTGGAAAATAGGAGGAGGAACGTGTGTTGGATATGTTCGCTGCCTTTAATTATTTATTAAATAAATAGGTTTGTTGTCGTTCAGCTGCCTTGAATTATTTAATAAATAAATAAATAAACAAAACAAAGAAACAAATAAATAATTGTGCCAGCTTGCCCACCAGTAGCTCTTTGGGGTTTTCTCCAGTGACATTTGCTTCATTTTATGGGTCCAACTTTTTTAAAGCTTTGATTTTATGATTGGTTGTACTTCATCTAATACAGTGGTTCTCAACCTGTGGGTCGGGACCCCATTTGGGGTCGATCGACCATTTCACGGGGGTCGCCAAGCAAGGCTGTCCGCCATTTTTTTTGTCTGCCATTTTTTTCCCCCTTTTCCGGCAGGTGCCTTACCTCCCTTGGGCTGGGCCAGCTGGTGGTCGGCCTGCTCCGTCTCTGCCGCTTGCCAGCTACGCCTTGGCCGGCGCAGGGGGCAGAACCATGCATGCGTGGCGCTCCCGGGCAGGGAAAGTCTTCGACTTACGACCGGTTTAGTCCTCGACTTACGACTGGTTGGGGTCACGGCATTAAAAAGGTTGAGAACCACTGATTTAATATTTAATATTTAATGGGGAGGGGTGCAATGGCTCAGTGGTTTAAAGATGCTGAGCTAGTCGGCTGGAAAGCTGGAGAGTCTGGGGTTCAAAACCCGAGTGCCACATGATGGGGTGAGCTCCCATTCCTTGCCCCATCTCCTGCCCACCTAGCAGTTCAAAAGCATGTAGATGTGAGTAGATAAATAGGTACCACTTCGGTGGGAAGATAACAGCATTCTGTGCACCACAGTGTAGAGAGTCATGCTGGCCACATGACCACAGAAATGTCCTTGGACAACTTTGGCTCCCTCAGCTAGAAGCTGGAACTGAGCACCTTCCCTGACAGTCAGACACAACTGGACAGGAGGAAACTTTACCCTTACCTTTAATATTTAATGACTGTAGGACTCTCCTACTCAGAAGTGTCTTTTTGGGGAGGGGGGGTTGGAGTAAAAAAAAAAAATAGCCAAGTTGAAGATTGTGGTTGGTATCTCGGCTCCTTTTGTTAAACCATGCCAGAAAAGTAGGAAATGAGCAAGACAGGAAGATATATAAAGACGCTCTTCAAGAAAGTATAGGTGGTACCTTGCTCAATAGTAGTAACTGTGAGAGGGATCTCGGAGTCCTAGTCGACAATCACTTAGATATGAGCCAGCAGTGTGCTGCAGCTGCCAAAAAGGCCAACACAGTGCTAGGCTGCATTAACAGAGGGATAGAATCAAGATCACGTGAAGTGTTAATACCACTTTACAATGCCTTGGTAAGGCCACACTTGGAATACTGCATCCAGTTTTGGTCACCACGATGTAAAAAAGATGCTGAGACTCTAGAAAGAGTACAGAGAAGAGCAACAAAGATGATCAGGGGACTGGAGGCTAAAGCATATAAGGAACGGTTGCTGGAATTGGGTATGTCTAGTTTAATGAAGAGAAGGACGAGGGGGGACATGATAGCAGTGTTCCAATATCTCAGGGGCTGCCACAAAGAAGAGGGAGTCCAGCTATTATCCAAAGTGCCTGAAGGCAGGACAAGAAGCAACGGGTGGAAACTAACCAAAGAGAGAAGCAACCTAGAACTAAGGAGAAACTTCCTGACATTTAGAACAATTAATCAATGGAACAACCTGCCTCCAGAAAGCGGTGAATGCTCCAACACTGGAAGTTTTTAAGAAGAGACTGGACAGCCATTTGTCTGAAATGGTATAGGGTTTCCTGCCTGAGCAAGGGTTTGGACTAGATGATCTCCAAGATCCCTTCCAACTTTATTATTATCATTATCATCATTATTGTTGTTATTATTATTATTGTTGTTGTTGTTGTTATTAAGTTACTTTTCCAGAGGCAGAAGGCATTCATAGTCTTCCTGTTTTTGCTGGTTTTATTTTCAGCTGGGGTCATTTCTGACATGCTTAGCTGTTGTGGTTTATTTTAGAACACTCTTTTTGTTCTAGTCCTTGACTTACAACCATTCTTCCAGTGACTGTTCAAAATTACAATGGCAAAGTGACTTATGACCGTTTTTCACACTTACGACCGTTGCAGCATCCCCATGGTCACGTGCAACAGATGTCAGTGTGCAAAATGGTCATAAGTCACTTTTTTTCAGTGCCTTTGAATGGTCACTAAACAAATGGTTGTTAAACTGAGGGCTACTTGTAAATAATCCACTGTGTTGGGTGGGAAACCCCATTTCCTTTCCTTGGGTTTAAAACATGGTAATTCTTTATTTATAGATGCCTTTTTCTTTTTTAAATTTGAATTTTAAAATTGTCACAATGTTGGAGTTTTTCTAGGAGATTAGCAGCGCCTGAAAAATGGAGATAAGCCGGGGATCAAAAATCTTGTGTTTTAATTTTCTTCTTCAAAGAAGGAAAATGAAAGCCTTATGCTCGTCCTCTGACTTGGGGGGAAAAAAGAAGCAGAGGAAAAGTTGGAAGGGGCTATGTTAAAAATTTATTGGATATTAAAGGGTTCTGGAATGTAAATCCAGATGTTCAAGTCATCAAAGGAATAGGAGTTTATGAAAAAAATATGAATGATGTAAAAGGGAATACTTTGTGGAGATACTGTAGGTAGAAACTAAAGATCTGCCTTTAGAAGGACTAGAGAAAGTTAATAAATCTAAAATGAATGAATCAAGAGATGAAACTGCACTCCAGTCTTTTAAACAGAAATGATAAGTGCTACATCTAAGGCAGGGGTCTTCAAACTTGGCTCTTTTATGACTTGTGGACTTCAACTCCCAGAATTCCTCAGCCAGCATGAGGAATGAGCATGGCTGCTGAGGAATTCTGGGAATTGAAGTCCATAAGTCATAAAAGGGCCAAGTTTGAAGACCCCTGATCTAAGATGTGCTGGAAGGAATGGAAATTGACACTTACAGGATATAGAAGAGAATATTTGTAGCTTAGGGTTGAACTGTGGAGTCCTTGGTGCTCTCTGAGCTCGGTTCTTTGCTTGCTAGACATTCCATTACTCAGCTAGGTAACATCATCAGTGCTAGCGAGTGCGGAGCTTTCTCTCTGTTGCATATAGTAGCTTGCTCAGCCAGTGTTGTTGGGAGGGTGGCTTTTTCCCCTTGGTAGTTCCTCAATTAGGGTATTGGTTTATGCTTGATTGTCTGGTGTTAATCCCTGTTTAACTGGATGTTGGCTGTTGGAAAGGCTGTGTACTGGTTTTTTTGTTTGCTCCTTAGCTTTTTTATTGTCCCATTTGCATGGTGTGTAAATATAGTTTATCTTTATGTGATACATTGAGCTTTAATCGTTTTGCTGCTTGCTGGATTCATGCATGCATGCGTGCCTTTGAGCCAGCGTTGATTTGAATCAGTCTGCAGGTTTTTTGGCATGGTTTTTCTGGAACCGCTTTGCCTTGGGCTGAGAGAGAGAGCGACTGGCCCAAGGTCACCCAGCTCCCTTCAGCTTCCCTAAGGCAAGACTAGACCTTACTGTCTCCTGGTTTTTAGCCTGGTGCCTTAACCATCACGCCAAACTGGCCCTCTAGCTTGAAATATCATTCATATTTATTTATCTATTAAGCATTCATGTTTATTTATTAACACCTGCAACCTATTTGGAATTCAGTATTTGGTATTTTGGTTTTCCTCAAATGTTTAGCAATTAAGTATGGTTGCTTTTTAGTGTTTTAGATTGTCAGGGGCTTTTGTGAATTTTCAAGATTTGAGGAAACACACTACCAAAGCACTGCATGAGAACTGAGTCCCCCCTTTTGCTACGACAAATAGCAGATATTGTTGGTTTCAACAACATTCCTTAGCAAGGTTATTTACAGATTGACATGCCAAGCCTCTTGTCATCACTACTGATAATTAATATCCGACTGATATATTTTATATATTTATACTATATTTTATTCCAGTTGTCTTTAATGTAATGTGTGTAATCTGTTTAGAATTTAGTATTCTGCATTTTAGCATTTTATATGCTTGACAGATTAGGGATTAAGATTAAGGTTTTTTTTTTGATATTTTAGATTTTCTTCTGTCCTTTATTTAGCCTCTATATTTAATCTATTTAATCCTTGTTCCCTTTAATCGTTTTCATATTATCTTTTATCATTTTGTAAGCCATCCAGAATCACTTCAACAGTGAGATGAGAAACACATACATGTAATAAATAAATAATACTTATAAACTATCTTAGCTAATTCTGTTTTAAATCTGTGCAATATTTTTAGTAATATGTTGCAGCTTGACTAAATAAAACATTTTACCTGAAAGATGCCAGAGTAAAGGCAAGAATTATGGCCCTCACTTTGAATTGGCTTCAGATTCTATTGAATCTTATTTATTTATTTATTTATTTATTTGTTTGTTTGTTTGTTTGTTTGTGTGTTTATTTATTTATGAATGAGAGCCAATTTGGTCTAGTAGTTAAGGCACCTATTAGAAAGCAGGAAACTGTCCATTCAAGTCAGTTCATAAAAAAAAAAGAGAGAATAAAATTTCATGCCAGCCCTAGCATTGGGAGGAATAGCAATGATATTTGCTTCCGCTCTGATATTGTAAATAATTTTAAAAATAAACATCAGCATCAGTAAATCCTACGAGGATTGTTACTGTAAGTGGATTGGGCACTGCCTTTTATGGCAGATCTCAACTACAGTAATGCAATCTTGGGTGTGGGTATGTCTCGTCTAATGAAGAGAAGGGCAAGGGGTGACATGATAGCAGTGTTCCAATATCTCAGGGGCTGCCACAAAGAAGAGGGAGTCCAGCTATTCTCCAAAGCGCCTGAAGGCAGGACAAGAAGCAACGGATGGAAACTAACCAAAGAGAGAAGCAACCTAGAACTAAGGAGAAACTTCCTGACAGTTAGAACAATTAACCAGTGGAACAACCAGCCTCCAGAAGCTGTGAATGCTCCAACACTGAAAGTTTTTAAGAAAAGACTGGACAGCCGTTTGTCTGAAATGGTATAGGGCCGTGGTGGCGAACCTATGGCACGCGTGTCACAGGTGGCATGCAGAGCCCTCTCTGTGGGCACGTGCGCCATCGCCCCTGTCCTAAGCCTTCAGCTGGGTTTTATAAAATCTTTTCGCTTTAGGCCTCCACCGCCGTGTGCAAAAAAAAATCAATTTCAACTTCTCGTGGGAAAAAAAAAAATCTCGCAAAGTTGGAATTGATTGATTGAACTTTTTAGTCCCACCTCAGTCTGCCGTTACCACTGCAGCCATGCCCATCCAATGGGTCACGCCCACCCGGCATCCAATGATACATAAGTGGGTTTTGGGTTGCAGTTTGGGCACTCAGTCTCTAAAAGGTTCGCCATCACTGGTATAGGGTTTCCTGCCCGAGCAGGGGGTTGGACTAGATGACCTCCAAGGTCCCTTCCAACTTTATTATTATTATTATTAGAATAGAATAGAATAGAATAGAATAGAATAGAATAGAATAACAGAGCTGGAAGGGACCTTGGAGATGATATTATTATTATTATTATTATTATTATTATTATTATTATTATTATTATTATTATTATTCTGTGAACTAAATGATAAAACTGGGGAATATTTTGGCTCGGCATAATGTGGTTACTGGAGGAAGTTACCTCAGAGCAATGATTCATCTTGATCTCCATTACTTCTGCATTTAAAAGACTTTACATAAAAAGAGATGCTCAATTTTATTTCCCATAGTTATTTCACTGCAGGGTACTGTCTGGATTTTCTAGTGCTAATGATGGCTAACAGACATTCTTAACTACTAATTTTCTAGTAAAACAGATCAGAATTTCCCTACAACAAAACGTTACTTCCTCTACTCATTGAATTTCTTCTCATTTAAGTCTGTGTTCTTGGAATTTGTATGATTGATTGAAATGTTCAGCTCTGCCAGCAATGTTTGAAAGATCAGGAAATCTGAAGGCTGGGAGATCAACATTTTAAGTAAAGCAGAACTGAAAGAATAGAGAAATATAAATAATCCAATAAGCAACATTTATCTTCCTTTTGTGATCCTTAATAGGGTAATTGAGTGGTGAAGAAAATATTATCCTATTTAGAAATTATGACAAATAGTTTTTCTCCCTTTGTGTTGATTCTGATTAAGTAGATTATAGAAATAAAAAATACTTATACTGTACATTCTATTAGAGCATTAAAAATTGTACATATCCAGAATATTTGCATACAGTTTCTCCCATCAATGTAGAGATAGTCCTCAATTTACGACCACAATTGAGCCCAAAATTTCTGTTGCTAAGTGAGACATTTGTTAAGTGAGTTTTACTCCATTTTACAACCTTTCTTCTCATGGATGTTAAGTGTATCACTGCAGTTGTTAAATTAGTAACACGTTTGTTAAGTGAATCTGGCTTCCCCGTTGACTTTACTTGTCACTAATCCCAGAATGCTGCAACCGTCATAAATATGAGTCAATTGCCAAGCGTCTGAATTGTGATCACATGACCATGGGGATGCTGCAACGGTCGTTAAGTGTGAAAAACAGTAATAAGTCATTTCTTTCAGTGCCATTTAAATGGTCATTAAATGAATGGTTGTAAGTCAAGGACTCCTTCTCCTTCACTGATAAGTCAAGGACTACCTGTGTTTGCAAAAAGCTCCAAAAATAGCATTGTTTCTTCAATAACCTTGATTTACAACCATTCATTTAGCGACTTTTTGAAGTTACAACAGCACTGGGAAAAAAATGATTTACAACCAGTGGTGGGATTCAGCTGGTTCACACCACTTCGGCAGAACCAGTAGCTAATTTTTTGTTGCCCAGGCCCAGAATGGACTTTTGGAAGTGGCATCCACGCAGAGAACCGGTTGTTCACATATTTGAATCCCCACCACTGCTTACAACTGGTCCTCATGCTTATAACCATCGCAACATCCTTACAGTCATATGGATCAAGCTTTGGGTGCTTTGCAACCGGCATGGATTCGCAATGGCTGCAGTGTCCTGGGGTCATGGGATTGCCATTTGTGAGCTTCACAGCTGGCGTCCGATAAGCAAAGTCAATGGAGGGAGTTGGATTCAGTTAACAACTGCATGGTTCACTTAACGACTGCAGCGATTTGCTCAACAGTCATGGCCAAAAAGGTTGTAAAATTGGGTACAATTCATTTAACAACTGCTTTACTTAGCAACGGTAATACTGCTCCCAGTTGTGCTTGTAGGTCGAGACTACCTGTATATATGTAAATGTCTTTGATGAAGTTTTATGTCTGTAACTTTTTCCCATGTAAGCTTATTTTTAAAATCTGCTTCTTCTAGAATGCCACTCTTAGAAACATTTCCCAGATCTGTTTCTCATACACCAATGTGGGGTTTCCAAGAGGTGATTGGAGCTTCTTCTATTTTTTTTCCCATGCTTTGCATGGCTAACACATTTAAAAATGGTTTGTGGCTTCAACGGTCATAGCTGTAGCCACAATCTTGACTTTTTTGACCCTTTAAATGCTTCTGGAGGTTTGATTGCACAAGTGTATGATTTCAAAAAGATGGACATTGGCAGATCTGCTCAGTGCTGCTATCTAAGCCATAATTGTGTCAGTTTAGGTAATCTTTTCCCATAGACATCTACGTTGGGTTTCAGGTATTAGGAATCATTTAGACAACCATGTCCTACTGAGTCATTTTTCAAAGATATAAACAAATTATTAATCCCTCTCCTCCTCCTCCTCCTCCTCCTCCTTCCCATCCTGCATCTATGCATTCATCCATCCATTTTTCAGGATATGTTCTTTTGCACATTACCTTGCCTGCATTGGTCCCAACCACGCCATAGGGATATTTGTGGGCGTAGGTTGTATGTGTGTGTCATAAAATCAAGATGGCAGCCAGAATAGATTGGTGCAGTCCTTTTTTTAAAAAAAAAATGTACATGGTGCCTAAAAAGGGAAGAGGCTTCAATTGTGTGGTCATGTCTGCCATTTTGACTTTTTTGCACCCCATCACAACACTCTACTATGAAACATTGGAGTAAAAAACTGAGAAGAACCCAGCTGATGGAGAAGGAAAGATTGGGAAAGTTTAGCCTGAAGGAGAGAGAAATGTGGATCAATAGGACATCATTGATTGATTGATGGATGGATTGCCTTATTATTTGTCATCAAGATGATGTTGACTTATAGTGATTATGTAGATAGACAGTCTCTATGACAATCCATCCCTAATCTGGTCTTTCATATCCTCCAATGGTGCAAACATCACCACTGTAACTCACCCTATCCACCTTGCTGCTGGTTGTCTTCTTTTCTTTACTTCCACATTTCCCAGCATAGGAGCCTTCTCCAGAGAGCTGGGACTTTGCATAACAGAATAACAGAGTTGGAAGGGACCTTAAAGTCCAACCCCCTGCTCAAGCAGGAAAACCCATACCATTTTAGAAAAGTGACTGTCCAGTCTCTTCTTAAAAACCTCTAATGTTGGAGCATTCACAACCTCTGGAGGCAAATCGTTCCACTGATTGATTGTTCTAACTGTCAGGAAGTTTCTCCTTAGTTCTAGGTTGCTTCTCTCTTTGGTTAGTTTCCATCCGTTGCTTCTTGTCCTGCCTTAAGTGCTTTGGAAAATAGCTTGACTCCCTCTTCTTTGTGGCAACCCCTGAGACATTGGAACACTGCTATCATGTCACCCCTTATCCTTCTCTTCATTAAATTAGACATATCCAATTCCTGCAACCGTTCTTCGTGTTTTATTCTCCAGTCCCCTAATCATCTTTGTTGCTCTTCTCTGCACTCTTTCTAGAGTCTCAACATCTTTTTTATATCATGGCGACCAAAACAGAATGCAATATTCCAAGTGTGGTGTTACCAAGGCATTATAAAGTGATATTAACCCTTCATGTGATCCCCTTATAATTGTCCAAAGTAGGATAAATTGACACTGGTCATTTGTGCCTCTGGAACAACTCTGGATTGATTTATTCAATGATTCATCAGTTTGTTTTTTTGATTGTTGGTGGTGTTCTCAGGCATCTTCTCCAACACCAAAGTTCAAAAGCATTAATAATTTTAATTTCAGTGTCTGGAAGGATATCATAGAGAGGAACAGCATGTCCTGTTCTTGGTCATTCCAGAGAACAGAAGACTGGGAGGAAGATTCTGCTTGAACATTAAAAACTGTCAATGGTAAAAATAGTTTGATAATGATGGGCTTTACTGGATGAGTTCAAGCAGAGATAAATATCCATCGATAAATATCCATCTGCTGGGCATGCTTTGTTATGTATTTCAGCACTGAGCAGGGGGTTGGACTAGATGTCCTCAATGACATTTACCTTGTTCATTCTATGATCTTCTGAATCATGGCTTTTATTTTAATTAACCTTTGAAAGAACAAGTTTTTCCCCCCTAACTGTCAGCTATAATAACGTGATATTTTTTTTTACAAAATCAGACATGGCTGGAATTTATTAATAACCCTGGGTCAAATTTGGCTCCTTGTCATGATTTAGCATTTTTAGATATCACATTTTCTTCGAAAAGTGACAACTAGAAATTCTGAAGATTGCATTCCGGTCAGAGTATTGAAAGGCCAGATTGTTAATGGCCTCTAATTGTCCATGGGGATAAAAACACACACAAAAAGATCCTTTATTGTCATTCTGAAATTGTGTTTCTTATCTAGTGGTAGAACTCACTTCTTTGAAACCTAAATGTCAAAGTGTTTTTAATAGACTTTTTTTTCTGCATAACAAATATAGTCATGTTTTTTAAAGGTCATATAAAGTGTCTCTGTGTTTGCAGCCTGCTAATTTATCTTAATTCCTGAGCACTTTGTGGTCTCTTAATCCAGTAGACAGTTATGGATTTTCTAAATTATTAGGGGACTTCTTTTTATAATTCCCCCCAAAAAGGAGATAAAATTTTTGGAGATGGTTGGTTGGTTACTTTGGTTTGGAAGGTGTTAACTCCCTTTTTATGACCCTGCAATCCCTTAATTCGGGATAGAGTTGGGATGACCCAATGAAGCTGAGCATTTACTGACCAGATGCCCTTCCTGATGCTACACAGAGTTCCCAGCAGGTATTTTTTCTTTGCGCCCTGAGAGAGAAATATCTGCCGCTACCTAGGATTGAACTCTCAACCTTCCGAGTGGGAGACAAAGTGTCTTCACCACTAAGCCACCACACTGCTTTGTTTGGTTTGGAGGGTGTTAAGGAGCCAAAAATATAAGACACACCTTGTCAAAGCTTAAAACATATATAACAGGTAGCAACATCTTACTGATCTAGTCTGGGCAGGGAAGATAAATAGGGGAGGGATGATTAATAGTTGGAGGGGAGACCACAAGGGGATCCCAGGATTGTAGACTAGGCTAGGAAATGAAAAATATATCCTGGATGAAGGCAATGCATACTACTTTTTTTTGGGTCAGGAGAATTTTATGGATGTGCTCATGAAGTCTCTAGAACAGATATGTCAAACACAAGGCCTGGGGAACGGATGCGACCCACGAAGTGGTTTCATGTGGCCCGCGAAGCCATCCTGGAAACAGTGAGGGAATGGCCCCCGCTGCCTTGGCACTGGCCCAGGCCGGCCAGGAGCCAATGTACAATTTTGTGGTGGCCATCTATGCTGAAACACATTCAGTCTTAGCTCCACAAGGCCGTCTAGAAACAGCGAGGAACCAGCCCCTGCCGTGTCGGCCCCGCCCCCTGGATGCATGCTGGGGAAGTGTCACCCACCCTTTGTGAGGAATGAAGAAATGCACCATGCCTTGGCGCTTGCCTCGGTCCCACCTTCTTCTGCCAGAGACTCTCAGATCTGTCCCACTCCTACCCAGGCCCCCACAGGCACCCTTGACGCGAACGATGTAGAGCTGGCCATTCCCACCCAGTAGGCCACACCCACTCCATCCATGCCCACCCAGTAGGCCGCACCCACCCTGGCCACACACACCCAGCCCCCCCCGAGGGCAACCACAATGCTGATGCGGCCCTCAATGAAATTGAGTTTGACACCCCTGCTCTAGAAGTTGAGCTCAACACAATGGAATCTTTACTTTTTGCACCCCATACAAATACCAAATTCCTGAATTTTAGAATAGAAAGGGGAGCAAAACTGAGAAAGTGGGAGCGAGAGAGTGAGTATTCACTGTAGAGGTTACGGTGCTGAACTAGGAGCAAGGAAACCATGATTGTAGACTACCCTCAACCACAAAACTCCTTTTGTGACCATGGGCCAGTTCCTCTACCTCATCCGAGTCATAACAGAATTACAGAGTTGGAAGGGACCTTGGAGGTCTTCTAATCCAACCCCTGCTTAAGCAGTGGACCCTATTCCATTTCAAACAAAATGGTTGTCTAACCTCTTCTTAAAAGCCTTTAGTGATAGAGAACCCACAACCTCTGAAGCCAAGCTGTTCCACAGATTAACTGTTCTCACCATTAGGAAATTTCTCCTTAGTTTTAGGTTGCTCCTCTCCTTGATTAGTTTCCATCCATTGCTTCTTGTTCTGCCTTCAGGTGCTTTGGAGAATAGGTTGACCCCCTCATCTTTGTGGCAGCCCCTCAGATATTGGAACACTGCTATCATGTCACCCCCTAGGCCTAGTCCTTCTTTTCATTGAATTAAAACCCATTTCCTGCAACCGCTTTTCATAGGTAATGGTGAAGGTTCAGGCCTAGGAGTGGGGAGATCCAGATTGTAGTTCCCCCTCAGCCATAGAAGCTCATTGAATGACCTTGATTCAGTCCCTCTCTTCAGCCTAACCTACCTCATAGAGGTGGTGATGTGGTAGTGGTGATGATGCAATAAAGAGCAAGTGCCATGTCAGAACCTTTATCGCTTGAAGAAAAAGCTCTGAGAACGAAGGACACAAAGTCACCTGGTGAATTACTGTGACAAAGGACGGACTTGAAGCTGGATCTAAAGGCCAGATCCTTCAGCATCACATCACCTTGGTAGTTAAAAACCTTGATACGGTCACGTTGATCCCTGTAAAAATAAGATGAAGGAGGAGGCCAATTGCTGGCCTAATCCAGCTGGCTCTTATCATCATTTCATTAACTCAACATTTCTTGTACACTTACGACTTATGACCAGCAACTGTTTGAAGTTATAAACAACCTGAAAAAGGGGACTTATGATCTGGATTCAAAGATCCAATGGTCAGGCCTTCTCCATGTTACATGACCGATTATTCGGTGCTTGGCAGCATGGCCACATTGACAGCCATTTGCAGACTACCTCTCCTGATTACACCTGCCCATCCCACCAGATCCAGCACAGAGGGCATGCTATGAGTCCTGATGCCGTCCTAGGGAGTTACATTTGGTGGGTCTTAGGGGCGGGGCCTTCTCTGCTTTGGCAACTACTCTATGGAATATACTTCCTCCTGAAGTGAGGCTGGCCTCATCCTTTTTTGAAGGTCCTTCAAAATCTGGTTGTCCCATCAGGCCTGGGGACCCTAGAGGACTGTGAATTATTCGATAGATAACTATATTATCCACCCACCCACCCACCCACCCATCCATCCATCATCTCTCAATCTATCCATCTAACTACTGTCTGTCTGTCTGTCTGTCTGTCTGTCTATCATCTATCTATCATCTATCTATCTGTCTGTCTGTCTGTCTGTCTACCTACCTACCTACCTACCTACCTACCTACCTACCTACCTACCTACCTACCTACCTACCTACCTATCTATCTATCTATCTATCTATCTATCTTCTATCAAATTTCTACACTGCCCATCTCACAAGTGAGAGCTAATATATATCTTCACCTAATATTCTTTCTTGTTTACTTTTTCAATGCTTTTTGAAATAATAATCACAACACTGATTGTTTTAGTACTTATTAATTACCTATTTTTAGTAGGTAAGTGCCCAGAGTCACTTGTTGTGAGATGGGTGGCTATATAAATTTGATAAATCGACCAATCAACCGATCAATCCATCAATCAATCAACCAACCAATAACTTGCAACTTCTCCTTGGCTCCGTCTGAGCATCTTTAAAAAAATTGGGCCAGGGAGGTGCTGCTGCTCAGAGGTATTGAGGTGTGTCCCACACTTGTGCAAATCCAGTTCAGCTCCAGCGATTTTAGAGGGTCATATTTGGATAGAGAATGAACTGTCCTTGAACAGTTACTCAGCATAGGCAGAGATCTAAAGTTACCCTTTAGTGTATGTTTATGTGTGTCTGTGTAATCCCGTTTTTTTTAGAGGGACGGGTTTCTGTGCAAATATATTTTCTGTGGACTTTGCTGGGCACCTCGTCCTTCCCTGTTAATAATTAACATCAGTTGTGTCAAGATCATAGATTGGTGGGAAACGAACAAGTGAGCCCATACAACAAATGCTACTGATTTTTAAAAACAAAAGTCCCAACCCAAATATATTAGAAGATTTCACTGGTTCTGAAAAGTAGCAAGCCTGTACATATTATTTATAAAGAGTGGTTAGAATACAGTAAGTTAAAGACACAGTTTACGGAGGTGTAGAATAAGGGATTTAAGGTGTTCCAGTTATAATCCAGAATGGAAGATGGTTTTGGCTCCTACATGAAAAATAAGCTCAACTTACAACCAATCGTTTAGTGACCGTTGGAAGTTACAGCGGCACTGACATGTGATCATTGGGTCACGTGATCACCTTTTGCGACCTTCTGACAAGCAAAGTCAATGGAGAAACCAGATTCACTTAACATGTACCTGGGCTGATAGTATCTGAGTTTAATTCAAAGTGCTGCTCTTAAGGTAGTCCTCAACTTACAACTATACATTTAGCAACCATTCAAGTCACAACAGCACTATAAAAAGTGACTTATGACCAGTCCTTGGGTTTATGACAGTTGCAGCATTCCTAAGGTCACATGATCAAAATTTAGATATTTGGCACTCAGCATGTATTTATGAAAGTTGCAGTGTCCTGGGGTCATGTGATCTCCATATGCTCTCCAGGAACTGTGGTGATGCAGTGGTTAGAATGCAGCATTGCAGGCTAACTTTGCCCACAGCCAGGAGTTCAATCCTGATTGGCTCAAAGTTAACTTAGCCTTCAGTCCAAGGTCAGTAAAATGAGGACCCAGATTGTTGGGGGCAATATGATGACATTTGTAAACTGCTCAGAGAGTGCTGTAAAACCTTATGAAGTGGTATATAAGTCTAAATGTTATTGCTATTTGCTACAGTACCTTCCTAGCCAGCCTCTAACAAGCAAAGTCAATGGAGGGAGCTGGATTTGCTTAACAACCGTGGGATTCACTTAACAATTGCAGTGATTTGCTTAACAACCATGGCAAAAAAGGTCATAAAATCAGGCGGGACCCTCTTAACAACCGCTGGAAATTCTGGTCCCAATTGTGGTCATAAGTTGAAGACTACCTGTAGCTTATAAGACTTCATGGGCAGGGGTAGGCAACCTTGGCTCTTTTATGACTCGTGGACTTCAACTCCCAGAATTCCTGAGCCAGCCATGCTGTTCATGGGTCAGCTCCCACTGCCCTGGAAGACTATCTTCTCACCCAAACTCTGTTGTGGTGAGCACTCACATCAGGAGGGAAGCGGGAGTCCCTGCCCCACCCCAATATATTACACAAATTAAGGCCTGCAAGCAGAATTTTCCCAAAGCCACACAAGCATTGTAGAACATCCTATCTCTGAGCTGTGAGCAGCCCCTACTTTGTTGTCATTTCAAAGAGCAGCAACAACACTTTTGTTCCAATGGATCATTACAATTGAACTGTAGTGGCTGGATTCTGTCTTTTGTTTCATTGATTTTACATTATATTTTCATTGGGTTAGATGGGAATGGTTTATGTTTGTAATGTGGATTGGATTTTACTGGTTTAGTCGGCTATATTTTTACAGGTCATTTTATGGTTTTAAATGAGTTCCGATATATAGATGGTATAAACATGTATGTAATAAATCTATCAAAAAATTGGTCCCATGGGCCATGTATTGCTATCTCTGTAGAATAAGAGAAAAAACACCTTCTACATTATATCTAATGGATTTTGATTAATACAAAAGGGACTTAATCACTTCCAAGCAGCAATGATTATCCATCCATCCATCCATCCATCCATCCATCCATCCATCCATCCATCCATCCATCCATCCATCCATCCATCCATCCATCTATCTATCTATCTATCTATCTATCTATCTATCTATCTATCTATCTATCTATCTATCTATCTATCTATCTATCTATCTATCATCTAATTATCTATCTATCCACTCCCACTCAGTCCCCCTTTCAGTTAATGGGAGACAGGACAAAATAATAAGCTTGTAATTATTATTTATACTGTAAAGAGAGGTTAGAATACATTAAAATAGATGCTCAGTTTATGGAGGTGTAGAATAAAGGATTTAAGGTGTTCCACTCATAACCCACAATGGAAGATGCTTTTGGCTTCTATATGAAAAATAAATTTCATTTAGATTTAAAATTAAGATTAATCCCCCCTATCAAATGTTTAGCTTCGATGTATTAGAAATCTGGGAATCATTGGAGAAGAAATTGAGGGGTTCAGCTAATGGTTGGAGATACTGCAAATTATATTCATTGGTTTTTCTAGATACCTTGTGTTCTTTTGAGACATACCAGACAAACTGGAAACTCAGAAAAAGACATTGAAAATGGATATTGCCTGCTTCTGTGTCAGCAAAAAATGGATATTGCCAGCTTCTGTGTCAGTTTTGGAAAGATATTTATCCTCTGTTAGTTAATTTTTTGTTTGCAGAATATGCCTCTCTGTATTGGAACAAGCAGTTTATAATAGCAATCCTAAACTGCAGGATTTGGATTGCATTTATGTTGTATATTTAACTTCTCATTCTCCCCCTATAGTTTTAAAAAAGCTGACCTAAAACATTTAACTCCGTAACTTGAGTGACTTTAAGAATAGCTTCAAATAGCAATAGCACTCAGACTTATATACCACTTCACAGTGCTTTTACAGCCCCCTCTAAGTGGTTTACAGAGTCAGCATATCGCCCCAACAATCTGGGTCCTCAGTTTACCAACCTGGGAAAGATGGAAGGCTGAGTCAACCTTGAGCAGTTGAGGATCGAAACCCTGGCAGTCAGCAGAATTAGACCACAATACTGCATTCTAACCACTGCACCACCAGGGCTCTATGATATAATAATATGAGAGTTGTAGCCTTTTATTCCAGTTTGCTTCTAAAATAAAATTTAAAACTAAATTCATACAAATCAGCAAAAATGTCCAGCTGGGGAATTCTGGGAGTTGAAGTCTACAAGTCTTAAAGTTGCTAAGGTGAAAAAATACTGTTAAGAATGGAACCATTATAGAATGAAGCTCTTTCAGGAAATTGTTCATCTCTGCTGTGATGATATGGCTATGTGGGCCTAATCAGATGTATCTGTATTATGATGTCACAAAGCTTAATGAGAAGGAGGGATAAAGCATCCTAGAATGGACTTGCATTGGCTCTAGTTTAGATCCAAGAATCTGGCTTTTGTAGTTGGCATTGAATGAAACACTGTGTAGATCCTGCCAGTCAATTTAAAATGTTCTTTTGACTGATTCATTATAATGTAATTAGTGTGCATTTAATGGGTGAAAATCTCTGCTTTGTTTTGGCACAACTTTTTGAAATACTGCAAGTGGTGGCTTAAAGTTCTTTTGAAAAATGTTTTGCCCATTTCAACTCATCTCCAGATGGTGCAAGCATCAGCTATCACTTTCCATATTCCAAGATAAATTGATCTGCGTTCTGCGCTATACAACTGCCAGCTCATTCCAAACCAAGCCCTTCTTTCAGTATAATACTCTTAAATGCTTCTAATCTCTGAAGACCATCAATAAATGTCATTTGCTAAAAGATTTGGGGGGGGGAAAGGGAACATGTTTATTTTATGCAAAACATTAATTGCAGCTGCTGCGGTTAGCTTGATGATTGCGACAGAGGCAACGGGTTACCCATCTTGCATGCAATTAGTGGAGAGATCTTGTAGAAATAGTGGTGATGGTGGAGGGAGAGAAAGAAAGGCAGAATGAAAAAAGTGAGAAGTAAGGAGAGAGATGGAAAGAAAGAAAGAGAAAGAAAGAGACAGAGAAAGAAAGAGAGAGAAAGAAAGAAAAGAGTAAATGAGAGAAAAAGGGAAAGAGGAAGGAAAGAAATGGAAATAAAGATAGGGAGGGAAGAAGAGAGAAAAAAAGAAAGAAAAAAGATAGGGAAGGAAGAAAAGGTTACCCATCTTGCATGCAATTAGTGGAGAGATCTTGTAGAAATAATGGTGATGGTGATGGTGGAGGGAGAGAAAGAAAGACAGAATGAAAAAAGTGAGAAGAAGTAAGGAGAGAGATGGAAAGAAAGAAAGAAAGAAAGAGAAAGAAAGAGAGAGAGAAATAAAGAAAGAGAGAGAGAGAGAGAGAGAGAGAGAGAGAGAGAGAAAGAAAGGAGTAAAAGAGAGAAAAAGGGAAAGAGAAAGGAAAGAAATGGAAATAAAGAGAGGGAGGGAAGAAGAGAGAAAAAAGAAAGAAAAAAGGTAGGGAAGGAAGAAAAGGTGAGTGAGAGAAAAGGAAGGAGAAAGAAAGGTAAGAAAGAAAAAAAGGAAGGAAGGAAGGAGAAAGGTGGGAAAGGGAGGAAGGAAGGAAGGAAGGAAGGAAGGAAGGAAGGAAGGAGGAAAGAAGGCGACCAACTCTTTAATTATACCCACCTTTGTTTTCCCCAGCCTGTCAAGTTGCAGCACCTTCACCCTATTTCTTCTTGGTAAAACAGGAAAAAAAACAAAAAAACCCCACGGGTGAATTTAGGGCTCTCCTGCCAATCGGCACAGAAG
>NW_015387796.1:247444-251179 GCF_001527695.2 Protobothrops mucrosquamatus | reverse complement strand
AGAGAAAATAATAACGTGCAAAACTTTTTTTACTTTTGTTGTTGTCATTATGATTATGATTATAGTGATGGAGGTTGTTTCTGGCAGCCACCAAGTTTTGGGAAACTTCAGAACTCTTGTTATCTTAAAGTCCGTTGAAATGATTAGAGCTGGCAGGATTCCCTGCCAAACTAAGAAAGAACCGTTTAGTAGGAAGGGGTGTGTTTCACAAGGTAGTGTGGACTTTCTGTGTTTATTTAGTGCCTGCCACTTTAGGATACTGGATAGGTAATTGCTTCAAGGAGATTCATTCAAAACATTCTGGTAAGGGCCAGACAAATTATTTCAGCTAATATGCACTTTGGCTTGACAACAGAAAGGGACAAGGACTACGGTCCAAGTTGTTGAAAGTAACACATCTCAGGTAAACTAGAATTGCAACCTTCATGTCTACTATAAAACTGAACTTCTTCGTGCTTGTAACAAGAAATGTTAATGGAACTTTTTTAAAAAAATGTGGCTATAATCCTAAGGATTTTCCAGCTGATTTGTGTAGCTTATACTCTTTCTTGTTTTCTCCTTGTATTTATTCCACCTCCTCCTTTTCCTCTTTGTAAATTGTCCGTAGTTTCTGAGAATAATAACACACACAAGTGGTTAATCACAGTCTGGTTAATCAATTGTAGTTTATTTTCCAAATGTAAGAAACGGCTTGACATTTGTCACTGTCTCCGCTCACATCATACAAGGACACTTTACTGGGCCCTGAATTAACCTGTTTGCTGGGTTTGCATTGTGTGTTGACCTATAAACTAATCAAACAGGTTAGGTTCTTTTTAAGCCAATAAATAAATAAATGAATATATGAATAAGATAAGATTTTTAAAAGGTTAGCGTGCTCTACGATTGCAGACTGTATCAGGTCTTCAGATGAATTGGTATGTATATTCTGTGAATGGTAGTGTTCCTTTCTGGCTTAAAGTTTTGTATTTTGGATCAAGAGAAGGAGGACTTGGGTTCAAATTTCCATCCAGTCATGAAAATCCCTGGATAGTCATAGGTTTGGGACTGGGTTTCTTAGCCTAATCTACTCAGTGGCATTGCAAGGGTTAAAAGATGAATCATGGCGATTATCTCCACTTGTTTTGGAGATGTAAAAAGGCAATAAATAAATAAATACTGTATTTTCCCAATTCGGGAAACCTTTGTCATATCTCAATGGCCTTGTCAGAAAGTAAAAAAGCTTTTATGTTTGTGCATATGGTAAGCATGATTAAAAATAACACCATTACTTAGGTCAGAGAGTGCTAGTTTTAAAAGTAGAATCTGTAAAGTATAAAGTAATTGGCTTCTATGGAAATCCTTCTTAAGATTCCTGGGGTGGTGATAGGAGCAGAAAAAACTCACAATATACCAAGTCAGATAACATAAACATCCCCAATAAAGACATGTGAGTAACAGCTGGTGGCCATCTATGTTTCATTAAGCCCCTTCCAGCTATTTCTCTTTCCAAGTATATAGCATTTCTAGCTATTCATTAAGTAGTAGCTTGTAAAAAAACAGTTATTTCCAGAAGGGCATAATATTTTGAAGCTGGATGGTGGTCTGCTTTGTTCTCATCTGATATGCAGAGGAGAGAAGGTGACAATTCTTTCTCTAGACTGAGATAGGTTGGGAAATCTGCCCAACTATTTTTGTGCAAATCCAAAATCTTGCGATTGCAAAAGCAGTGGTTCTCTCCTATGAAAGAAGGCTCTTGTTTGTCAGGAGTGTTTTAGAATTGCTCTTGAGTGTATTTATTCTTGCAAAGGAAATATGACTTGCCTACTGTAGTGGACATGACTCTCTATAATTCTGACTCTCACTGAAGGCTTCCAAAAGGCCTGTGATTTGGGAATGACATCATTTCCAAGAATATTGATGCCATCTAGACTGTCACCCACTGCAGGTGACCTCATTGCAAGTGATCTCGAAGAGGTGATTGCCCTGTTTTTTTCCTCTTCTAGACAGGATTGACAGTGACTCAACAGACGCTTCCTCTTTTTCTCACCCACATCCAATTCCCACTCTGAACAACTACCAGACATATGGCATTGATAGGTAGTCCTTGACTTGCAACACTTTTGTCAATATCCAGTTCGCGAATGCAAATAAAACTCCAGGTTCATTCCATTTCCGAAAATCTTACTGTTTATTGAATACGCTGCATGGTGATGTCAAAGCAAAACTAACTCTGAGATTCTAGGATACCAGTTCATAGACATTAACAATAATTTCCCCAGCCAAATCCCCAACATCTCACATAGTCCATGTAAACAATTTCACTTTGTTATGGGAACCATCTGCTCCCTCTCCACACCTGCTGCGGTGTCCTTGGAAAGGTTTCAGGCTCTCACAGTCTTCAGCGGAATCACAGAGGTTTCCTTTCTCCATCTAACCCAGAGGTTCCCAACCTTTTGGACACCAGGGACTGGTTCCGTGGAGAGAGGTTTTTCCGTGGACCGGAGGGGGCGTGGTTTTGTGTGCTGCCTGCATCCCACAGATGGGGCTTTGCTTGTTTGTGCGGACTGGTTGCTGGCATGCCACGGACCGGGGGTTGGGGACCCCTGATCTAACCCATTCTCCTCTTTACTCTAATGGCAAGTTGAAATGAAGAGGCATGTAGCTGCCAAAGATTAATTCATTCATTGACAGGTTCATTTAGTGACCATTCAAAGTTGCAACAGCACTGCAGAAAGTGACTTATGACCGTCTTTCACATTTACAGCTGTTGAAGCATCCCTGTAATTACATGATCAAGGGAACTGAATCTTATTTATGATGGTCTCAGTGTCCCGGGGTCATGTGATCACCATTTGTGACTTTCTGACAAGCAAAGTCAATGGGGAAGCCAGAGTCACTTAACAACCGGGTTAGTAATTTAACAACCGCAGCGATTCACTTAACAACTGTAGCAAGAAAGATCATGAAATGGGGCAACGTTCACTTAACCACTGTCTTGTTTAGCAACAAAAAATTTGGGTTCAATCATTGTAAGTCGAGGACTATGTATAGTTCCTGGAACAATATTTCTTAACTTTGGTACCAGAGGTGGGATTCAAATATGGGAACAACAGGTTCTCTGTGTGGATGCCACTTCTGGAAGTCCATTCTGGGCCTGGACAACAAAAAATTAGCTACCGGTTCTGCCAAAATGGTGCGAGCCCGCTGAATCCCACCACTGCTTGTTACCTTTAAGATAGGTGGACTTCAACTCCCAGAAGGCCTCAGCCGGGATGCCTTTGCTTAGAATTCTGGGAACTGAAGTTCACATTGGAAGTTGTCCAGAATATTGCAAAAATATTCATTGTCTTCAATTTACAAGCATTTGTTTACTGAACTGTTTGAAGTTACAACAGCACCGAACAAAGTGACTTACAGTGGGTTCTTGCACTTAGGACTGTTGCACCATTTCCATGGTCACATAATTAATATTTGCTTGGCAACCGGCATGTATTTACAATGATTGCAGTGTTCTGGGATCGTATGATCACCATTTGTAATCTTCCCAGACAGCTTCCGACAAGCAATGGAGGAAGCCAGATTTGCTTATCAGCTGTATGATTTATTTAACAACTGCAGTGATTTGCTTAACAATCATGATAACAAAGATCATAAAATCGAGCGGGACTCTCTTAACAAATGCTTGCTTTTGCTTGCTTGTTTAGCAATGGGAATTCTGTCGTCGTAAGTTGAGGATTACCTGTATGGTTAATG
>NW_015387796.1:240905-247277 GCF_001527695.2 Protobothrops mucrosquamatus | reverse complement strand
TCCGACAAGCAATGGAGGAAGCCAGATTTGCTTATCAGCTGTATGATTTATTTAACAACTGCAGTGATTTGCTTAACAATCATGATAACAAAGATCATAAAATCGAGCGGGACTCTCTTAACAAATGCTTGCTTTTGCTTGCTTGTTTAGCAATGGGAATTCTGTCGTCGTAAGTTGAGGATTACCTGTATGGTTAATGTTTAGCAGTATCACGGTATTATCTCTCTAGAATCAGTTTAGGGCCTTATTCCTTCGTTGGTTGTCTTGGTGCTTTTTCTGGAAACTCACATGCAAGGTAGAAAGGCAATCTGATTGTTTCCCTCCACCTACACGCATTTTCTGTGGGACTGCTTCTGACTATGGAGGTTCAATGGAGGTCCCATGGTAAAAAAGTGCACAATTTGTTCGCTCCTTTTTACAATCATTAAAGGTTTGGTTTTTATCAGATGGGTTCTCTATGGCAACTATGACAATAAAAGTCATAAAATGGAGCGAGACTTACTTAACAATTGTCTTACTTAGCAATGAAAATTTTGGGCTCAATTGTGGTCATAAGTTGAGGACTACCTGTATGTAAAGAAGGAGGGAGTTTGAGGCCATTCGTTCTAATATATGCATTTTTGTACACATTTTCCCTAATTCTGTCCTTTTGTACACCGTTGTTTGTTGGTTGGGGCTGGAGATAGAGAATCGGTTTTCCATAATACAAGGCTTTTTTTGTGTGTGCGTGTTTCCCTGTGGATTTTATTTTGGTGCACAATTTCCACCACTTTGCATTTTTGTATGCATTCTTGGAGTGATAAATTGCATTGCCAAGTTGCAGTTATAAATATATAATACCACATTACACTGCAGTTGAAATCTATTTCCCCAAAAGAATTTAAATCGGGGAGGGGGGAAATCATTTATGCAATCATGATTTCTCAGGAGACAACCCCCCCATGCATTTATATATAAATATGCGTACGTTGCCTAATCCAAAGAACTGAGTGGTTCACAACAACATCCAGTCCAACGCATCATAATAAGTAAAACCTAATAGCAGTAGCACTTAGACTAACTATATATACCACTTCATAGTGCTGTGGGAAGTCAGCCCCCCAGAGAAGGAAATATTAAAAGGGCAGAAAAATATATTTCCTCAAAGGATCTTAAAGAGGCAGAAAGGCATGCCCAGTTTTTCTTGATAGCCCCAAGTCTCCCTTCCCCAAGCAGAAACCAGCTCTATAGAAATGCAGACCATTCAGGAAAGTTGAAGCTAGAAGATTAAGAAGACAAAGACACCTAAAATCTATATACCCCACCCAAAGTCTAAGACAGGACATAATAGGATTAACTCACAGATGCCAAATGGACATAGGTCAAAATACATGACACAGGAAATACAAAGCCTCAAAACAGGAACAAGAAACAACTCCAAACAAAAGGCTCCAGAGCAGGGGTGTCAAACTGCCGGCCTGCAGGCCGGTTTCATCATACCGGAGCCGCACCCACCCCATTGCTGGCAATGGCAAAAAAGCTCTGATACGTTGCGCGACGTCACGTGATGTTGCGAGTTTGACATGTCTGCTCCAGAGGGTATAAAAACCCACTCCCTACATGTGCTCAGCCCTTTTTCTCTCTTTTCTGCCAGAGTCATCTTTCTGTCTGGCTCTCCTCTTCAATAAACTGCAACCTTCTTTCTAAAGCAGTCGCCATGTTGTTTATCCCCGGCTTGGACTGAACCATGATGAAGACTTTTCTTCCAACAGTGCTTTACAGCAGGGGTCCCTCCACCCCCAGGCCACGGCCCACTACAGGGCTGTGGCCTGTTCGGGACTAGGCCGAATAGAATCATTAAAGAAAAGATACAAAAGGAGAGACAGAGTGAAATGTGAATAACAAAGATTAAAATGTTTTTTTAAAAATTTATTTTGAATAATTAAACTGAATTGTTAAATTGTCCTGTGGTGAGTTGGCTGTGGCAAGTTGTCCCGTTCTGGTTCTGGTTGCCACAGTACAAGAAGAACTTGGAGGAAGTAGAAAGAGTACAGAGAACAGTGGGAAAGATAGTAAGGGGCTTAAAGGCTAAATCCTACTGTATGAAGAATTGCTAAAAGAACTGGATATGTTTTTTTTATTTACTTATTACTTCAATTTATATAGCCACCCATCTCAGCTACTTGACTCTGGGAGGTGTACAGCAGGGATGCGGGCTGCGGCATGTCAGCAACCGGTCTGCACAAACAAGCAAAGCCTCATCCGTGGGATGCAGGCAGCACACAAAACCACACACTCTCTGGTCCGTGGAAAAACCTTTCTCTGCGGAACTGGTCCCTGGTGCCCAAAAGGTTGGGGACCTCTGGTGTACAGCAATGAAAAGCACAACATACCAACACATAAAATAAAAACATAAAATAATTTGCAGCAAAAGTGCAGAAACAATCAACAAATTTTTTAAAAAGCCATTGAACAGGCTCTACTACACATCCAGATTCCCAACTCTGGCAAAGCCACATCTTTAAAGCCTTAGAAAAAGCTAGTAGGGTTGGGGTCAATCTGATCTCTGGGGTTGGGGTGGAAACGCTAGTCCAAAGGGTGGTTGCTGGAATAAAAAAGACTGTGTGGTCCTTGGTGCCCCCTGAGCTTGGTGGTTTTCTTGCAGACGTTTATTACCTAGCACTGATGATGTTACGTAGTTGGGTAAGGAAATGTCTGCGAATAAACCACCAAGCTCAGAGAGCACCAAGGACCCCACGGTTTCTATTTCCTGCAAAATCCTCTTTTAGCGGAGCCATGTTTTGAGAAATGGTCAGAAACACTTTTGCTAAAGGGATGAGTTGTCTTGGTTTGTTTATAGAGCAAAAGGCCCTTTTATTCTCCTTTATTTTGAAGAAAGAGAGTGGCGAAGAGTGAGAATGAGAGAGAGAGATTGATTTCCTTGAGCACCTCTTAATTCTATTTGTTTAGATGTGTTAGGCCCTGTCGGTGTGATTCATAATAGTGAATCTGCTACCACACTATCAGACACGGCAATCTCTATATTGCAAGGCATGGAGTTCTCATCTGTACCTGTTTCACATGGGTTCATACATTTATATCTCTGGATATACCGTCTTCCTATCAGTCTCTGCGTTAGTTGTTCTTTTTTAAAAAAATAAAAAAGCAATAAAATAAAAAAATAAATACAGGTAGTCTTCGACATACGAACACAATTGAGCCAATTTTTTTTGTTGCTAAATGAAACATAAGTTAATTTTGCCTCATTTTACAACCTTTTGGGTCACGGTTCTTAAGTGAATCACTGCAATTGTTAAGATAGTAACCCGGTTGTTAAGTGAATCTGACTTCCCCATTGACTTTTCTTATAAGAAGGTCACAAAAGGTGATCACATGACCCTGGGACACTGCAACCATCATAAATATGAATCAGTTGCCAAGGTCTGAATTTTGATCACATGATTATGGGGATACTGCAAGAGTTGTAAGTGTGAAAAAGGTCATAAGTCACTTTTTGTAGTGCCATTGTAATTTTGAACGTCCACCAAAAGAACTGTTGTAAGTTGAGGACTGCCTGTACAAGTAGAATAAATTAAAAAAAGGCTTGAGCCACTCACTCTCTCAGCCCAACCCAGCTCACAGGGTTCTTGTGAGGAAAATAGGAGGAGGTAGGAGTATTATGTATTATTCTGCCTTTATTAATTTGATAAATAACCTTGTTATTTATAAAAATAATAAAGTCAGGATAAAAGTAAGTAAATAAATAAAAAGGGAAATTAATGTTGTTTTTCAACCACCAGTAATTCTTTCTCTTCATCCTCCTCTAAGAAAACAAAATATTTTATCTGCTGTTACCTGGACTACAACAGTTGTGAATTAAAACAGACACTCTATATTGTTTTTGTACTTGGAATTTCTCATTAGTACCTGAATGTGAAACGGGCTGCAATGTGAACTTTACAAATTGCATTAATAGTCATATATATGAATCATATATTATTTATTCATTTAATCAATTTTTATGATCTCCCATCTTTCGAAAGTCACTCTGGGCCACAAACAAAGTTAGATAAAAATAAAAACAATTACAGCCATAAATACAAAATTTAAAATGCATGGCAGCCGAGGAAGATGCCACAATTCAGTGGCTAGTACAGTTAGGAGACAGGACCTTTCCCACATTTGGGTCCCCTGGGTCTGGGCACGGAATCAGGTCTTTAGGACCTTACAAAAGGCCATCAAGGTCAGGGCTGCCATCATAATCTCTGGAGGGAGAATGTGCCATGAGGCAGGTGCTACCTCAGAAAAAACTGTTGGGCCCCACCAAGCAGTGATTCTTCAGCCCAGGGGACTAAAAGTGTAGCATCCTGCCAGATCAGACAGCAGCAGATTGGATATATTCTATTATTGTATAGAATATAAATATAATTTACTTATAAATAAAGAGCCAGTTTGGTCTAGTGGTTAAGGCATCAGACTAGAAACTCAGAGATGGTGAATTCTAGTCCTCTGTTAAACATGAAACCCAGTTGGGTGACTTTGGGCCAATCACCAGGAGATGTGAGTTCTAGTCCTGCCTTAGACATCATAGTCGGCCAGGTGACTGGGCCTATCACCAGGAAACTGTGAGTTCCACCTTAGGCATGATAGCCGGCTGGGTGACTTGGGGCCAATCATAGGAGACTGTGAGTTCTAGTCCCACTTTAGGCATGCTAGCTATGTGAGTGACTTTAGGCCAGTCACTCTCTCTCAGCCCAATTCACCTCACAGGAGAAAATAAGGGGAGAAATGGGAATTGGGTTTTGTTCAGTGCCTTGAGCTATTTATAAAAATAATAAAGGCAGGGTATACACAGGGCTTTTTTTCTCATAGAACGCCCAGAACGGAGTTCCGGCACCTTTTTTGGATGGAACCTTGTAGGGTAGGCAAGGCGGGTTGTATGATGTGTGTGAGTTCCGGCACCTTTTTTTTTTTTTTTTTTTAAGAAAAAAAGCACTGGGTATACATAAATATATATAAATTAATAGACAACTCTGTGATCTGTTGTGTCATCCTTTGAAAGGTAGTGTAATATGATGTGACCATAAAATGATTCAATAAGTTGGCCTAAAAAATTAATTCCCAACATCCATTCGGTGTAGAGTTGATCCCATCCTATTTGACTCAAATCTTTAAAATGAATCTCTAAGCAGATTTTCTTCGGTCTTCCAACATCCTTTTAGAATGGAGTTATTGTTGTTAACAGATAAATAAATGGTTTCTAACTGAAGTCTGATGAACTCATTAGCTTCTGTATGTTTGGCTAGTAAATCCGATGAGTAGCCCTGAGTCTGATTTTTCAGTGTCTGTGTTTGAGTTTTCTGCTTTGTTTTCTATATCCAGACCTTTTTGGGTTTTCATATTTGCCTCCAGGAAAATCCAGAGGGAATTTCTGTACTCATAGCTCTTGAAAAATATGTCCTACATGATGACAACTCTTTTGTCTTTCAAATTATGTAGTTTGTAATCCTCAGCTTACAACCATTCAACAAGCGACCATTCAAAGTTACAGTGGCACTGAAAATACAACTGGTCCTCAAATTTACAACTGCCATAATGTCCCTATAGTAATTAGCTGTGGTGGCGCAGTGGTTAGAATGCAGTACTGCAGGCTACTTCTGGTGACTGCCAGTTCAATTCTCGCCGGCTCAAGGTTGACTCAGCCTTCCATCCTTCCGAGGTCGGTAAACTGAGGACCCAGATTGTTGGGGGCAATGTGCTGACTCTGTAAATCGCTTAGAGAAGGCTGTAAAACACTGAAGCGATATATAAGTTTAAGTGCTCTTGCTATTGCTATGATCAAAATTCAGGCACTTGGCAACTGTAGATTCCTGGTATCACATGATTGCCATTTGCAACTTTTTCAGCTGGCTTTCAATAATCAAAGTCAAAAATCACTTAACAACCACAGTGAGTCTGTTAACAACTGCAACAAAATAGTCATAAAATTGGGTGCAACTGACTTAACAACCATTTCACTTAGCAACAGATGTTGCCATTTCAGTTGTGGTTGTAAGTCAAGAACTATCTCTAAGCCATAGAATTTTCTATAAAGCCATTTTTTCCCATCCTATTCAATACATTGAAAACGGCTGATGTTGTGCAACGCCAGGTCCGTAGTAAATAAGGCCCCCCTCATTCAAGAGCTTATTCATGAGGGGGGAGCGGACCTGGCAGGTATCACCGAGACCTGGTTGGGCATGGAAGGGGGAGTCCCCCTTGTTGATCTATGCCCACCAGGTTTCCAGGCATTCCATCGGCCGAGGGCCCGGGGTAGGGGCGGTGGGGTAGCGGTCATTATAAGGGAGAGCCTATGTCCAAGGGAGGCCACTGTGCCTCAGATAGACGGTGTAG
>NW_015387796.1:235013-239336 GCF_001527695.2 Protobothrops mucrosquamatus | reverse complement strand
CGAGACCGCCTTCTGCCGCAGATTACCTCCCATCGGCCTGTACGCTCCCACAGGGTGGGTCTCCTCAGGGTGCCGTCGGCCAGACAGTGCCGGCTGGCGACCCCAAGGGGGAGGGCCTTCTCTGTGGGAGCTCCCACCCTCTGGAATGAACTACCCCCAGAGATCAGGGTGATCCCTGATCTCCCTTCCTTCCGCCGCGTCCTTAAGACATGGTTATTCCAACTTGCAGGACTGGCCTAGGGGAAAAATTTTTAATGGGGGTTTTAAAGTAATTTTTAACTACTAGACCAATTATTAATATTTGTTTTTAATTATGTTTTTAATTTGTAGTTTTTTGGTAGTAGCATTTTATCTGGTTGTTAGCCGCCCTGAGTCCGCAAGGAGAAGGGCGGGATATAAATTAAATAAATAAATAAATAAATTACTTGGTTTATCTTTAAATCAAAATTGAGAATTCTGTGCTGGAAACAAGATCCAGAATTCTGGACTAGAGTCAAAATCTTGAATACAGGTACTCCTTGATTTACAAGGACCATTCATTTAGTGACCATTCACAGCTACAAATGACACTGGAAAAAAAAGACAATATGACCATTTTTCATACTTACGACCATTGCAGAATCCCCATTGTCATGTAATCAAAATTCGGACACTTGGCTACTGGCATGTGTTAATGATGGTTGCAGTGTCCCAGGATCATTTGATCACCTTTTGCGACCTTCCAACAAGCAATGTCAATGGGGAAGCCAGATTCACTTAACAACCATTTTACTAACTTAAAAAGGGCAGTGGTTCGCTTAACAACAGTGGCAAGAAAGGTCATAAAATGGGGCAAAACGACTTACTTAACAACATAATTTTTGGGCTCAATTGTGGTTGTAAGTCGAGGGCTACCTCTACTGGATATTCAGATGGCTCCTGCCCCTCTTATAAAATCACTCCCCATCAAGAAGGGAAGATTCGTCTGTCGTCAAGCAGAAAATGTGGCTGTTTTAAACTCTGTCCTTTTCTTAAGCCAGGGGTGTCAAACTCAATTTCATTGAGGGCCGCATCAGCATGGCGGTTGCCCTCGGGGGGGCTGGGTGGGTGCGACCAGGGGGGGTGCGGCCTACTGGGTGGGCATGGATGGAGTGGGTGTGGCCTACTGGGTGGGCATGGCCAGCTTTACATTGTTCGCGTCAAGGGTGCCTGTGGGGGCCTGGGCAGGATGGATCTGAGGGTCTCTGGCAGAAGGGGGTGGGATCGGGGCAAGCGCCAAGGCATGATCCATTTCTTCATTCCTCACAAAGGGTGACACCTCCCCAGCATGCACCCAGGGGGCGGGGCCGACATGGCAGGGGCTGGTTCCTCGCTGTTTCTAGACGGCCTTGTGGAGCTAAGATTGAATGTGTTTCAGCATAGATGGCCACCACAAAATTGTACATTGGCTTCCGGCCGGCCTGGGACAGGGCCAAGGCAGCGGGGGCCGTTCCCTCACTGTTTCCAGGATGGCTTTGCGGGCCACATGAAACCACTTTGCGGGCCGCATCCGGCCCCCGGGCCTTGTGTTTGACATGTCTGAATTAAGCTAACGGGCTCGCCTTGAACGGAAGAATCCTCACTGTCTCTTTTCACTTCTTTCTTGCAAGCAGTTTGATATCCAGGTAGGAAATGTGCAATCTTCTTTTCAGAGCATTCCCACCACCCCCACCCCAGGCTTCCAATATCCATGGAGTGATTTTTCTTTTTTCTACACCAAGGAGTAGAGCTTTGATGTTCAATCAAGATGTCTCTTCCTTTCTGTTTTTGAGAGGTTCTCATCTTCATCTGCAACCGGACGCCATTTTACCAAAGTGAGCAAAATGAGGTCCGCACCTGAGGCTGATAAACAGGAGGAGGGTCAGCTGGAAGCAAAATCTAATGTTGCAAATGGATGGCTGTCCCTTTTTCTCCACGTTAAAGGCAAAGCTTCTCCCTGCAGAGCTCTTTCCTGGCACAATCAATCACACACCGGCTTCTTAATTTGAATTATCAGCCAAGCTATGGCCGTTTTCCTGCAGAGACAACTTTGCAGGAAAAAAAAGAAGAAAGATTTCACTCTCTTGAAGTAGAAGTTAAGCTGTAGGTTTCGGAAACTTAGAGGGGAAGAGATTCAGGTTTTGTAGAAGTCCACAAGTCTTAAAGTTGCCAAGTGTGCACTTATGTGAAAGTGGGTTGTGTTTTTGTAATGATAGGTTCAATTCGATGTCGACTGAATGGATTTAAAAAAGTTTACTTGGTAGGTTTGCAAGATGGACATTCATACAATAGACTTACAACCATTCATTTAGTGATCGTTTGAAGTTACAATGGCGCTGAAAAAAGTGACTAGTGACCATTTTTCACACTTAGGCCCATTGCAGCTTCCACATGGTCACGTGATCAAAATTCAGAGGCTTGGCAACTGGCATGTACTTATGACAGTTGCAGTTCTCCCGGGTCATGTGATCACCTTTTGCAACTTTCTGACAAAGTCAGTAGGGAAGCCAGAGTCACTTAACAACCGTGTTACTAGCTGAACAACTGCAGTGGCAAGAAAAGTTGTAAAATGGGGCACAACTCAGTTAACAGCTGCCTCACTTGGCAACAGAAATTTTGGGCTCAATTGTCATAACTCGAGGACTACCTATACATCATAAATGCACCCTATTTGCATCTTTTTTTCCCCTTGGTAAACAACAACAACCTTTTATTGGCAAAATAAATAAACTAAATTATACAAATTATTTATGAACCAGATTTCCAAAAAAGAAAATATCCATTTTACAGTTGAATTGTGGAAAAAAATGTATTAAGGTTAGATGTAATTTTTTTTTAATTTACTTTTCTTCTGCGGCTCATTTTGGCATGATAATAAAACAAGGCTGTATTCAAGGGAAGGCTAGACTGCCATTTGTCATGGATGCTTTACTTTAAAATCTTGCATGGGTGATGGGGAATCAGTATCTTAAATGGCTCCTTCCATCTATGACTCTACGGAGATGTGTTTATGTTTTAAAAATCAGGCATCAAGAAAATTTTTATGTAGTAGAGAAGTATATGTTCAAAAAGGATGTATATTTAAATGTATATCCTGGAGAAGCTGAAGTTCAGCTCTTCTGTCTGTTGAAGAAAGTTTATTTATTTTTTATTAATCAAATCTTTTTCCAAAAAATGTAATAACACCTCAAAACAGGATTGGTAGAGTAACTAGCAGGCTATATCATGAGTAGAGTAACTAGCAGGCTATATCAATTGCTATGAGTAATTAACACTTAAAGCAATGATGTAGCCTACTAGTTATCCCACCATAACATAAGCCTGAATTTCAATGAAATGTGATTTGAAAATATGATTTCTTCCCATGCACCTAGCAAATGTTTTTTTTTGGGTCATATTAAAAATTATAAATCAGAAGCAATGTTTAAATAGTTGGAGGGAGTTGAGGGAGAAAGCTACATGTATTGCAGGAGCTACAGGTTTCTTGCCAAAGTCATTAGACATTTACCAAGTTCCACTTCTGCTTCATACAGGTATTCCTTGACTTACAACCATCCGTTTACTGACCATTCAAAGTTAAAATGGCACTGAAAAAACCTTGACATGACCATTTTTCATACTTACGATTGTTGCAGCATTCCTGTGCTCATGTGATCAAAATTCAGACATTTGGCAACTGGCTCATATTTATGACGGTTGCCGTGTCCTGGGGTCATGTGATCAGCTTTTGCGACCGTCTGACAAGCAGAGTCAATGGGGAAGCCAGATTCACTTAACAACCGTGTTACTATCTGAACAACTGCAGTGACTGACTTAACAACGGTGGCAAGAAAGGTTGTCAAACAACTGTCTCACTCAGCAATGGAAATTTTGGACTTAATTGTGATCGTAACTCAAGGACTATCTGTACTTTATAGAAGAGGTCCCCAACCTTTTGGGCACCAGGGACCGGTTCCCTGGAGAGAGATTTTTTCCGTGGACCGGAGGGTGCGTGGTTTTGTGTGCTGCCTACATCCTGCGGATGGGGCTTTGCTTGTTTGTGTGGACCAGTTGCTGGCATGCTGCGGCCCGGTACTGGTCCACGGACTAGGGGTTGGGGACCCCTGTTTTATAGTGTTTACAAGGATCGGTTGCTGGAATTGGGTATGTCTAGTTTAATGAAGAGAAGGACGAGGGGGGACATGATAGCAGTGTTCCAATATCTCAGGGGCTGCCACAAAGAAGAGGGAGTCAAGCTATTTTCCAAAGCGCCTGAAGGCAGGACAAGGAGCAACGGGTGGAAGCTAACCAAAGAGAGAAGCAACCTAGAACTAAGGAGAAACTTCC
>NW_015387796.1:230451-233010 GCF_001527695.2 Protobothrops mucrosquamatus | reverse complement strand
ATTATTATTATTATTATTATTATTATTATTATTGTCTACTAATCTGATGCTTGGTAATGGGATAATGTTTGACATATAAACAGAGTACATTTCTGGTTTGGTTTTGAAGAGTGCTTGAAGAAAGAAAAGTGATTTAACTGTGTTCCTGTGTACCTTTCACTGAAAGGAGTTTAAACAGTGGAAGGATTCTCCCACTTTTGCTTGTCGGTGCTTCACCATGGGAGGCTTTCATGAAAAGATTGGACAGTCATTTGTCTGGGGTGGTATAAGGGAGTTTGACTATAAGGCCTCCAAGGCAGTGATGGGATTCAGCCATTTCGCACCACTTTGGCAGAACTGGTAGCTAATTGTTTGTTGCCCAGGCCCAGAATGGATTTCCAGAAGCAACATCCACACAGAGAACCGGTTGTTCACATATTTGAATCCCACCACTGCTCCAAGGTCCCTTCCAGCCCTTTGATTCTATGATTCTAAGGTTCATTCCTGTGCCATCTTGAGATGAACGGAGGGCGTTGATACATCACGAGTTTCTCTAATTGCAAATTTGGTCTCACAGTGTTGCATTTCTGCTACGAACCTACATCCTTGGAGCCCATATTAATGACCCTGAGTCCAATTGTCACTGTGTGGTGATGATGTTATCCAGTCAATCATGTCCAACTCTTGACTATTCTATGGGCCAGGTCTCTCCATATCTTGAACTATTTCTTTGAGTTGCTCTATGCTCTGGCTGGTGTTAGCTTTCATGGTGTCCAGCCATCATGTTCTTTGGCATCTTGGTTTCCTTTTATTGCTAACTCTTCCAAGCATAATTGCTTCGTCCAGTGAATTCCCCCACATAACATGGCCAAAGTAAGTAGTAGTAATAATAATAATCATGATGATGTTGGAAGGGACCTTCGAGGTCATCTAGTCCAACCCCCTACTCAGGCAGGAAACCCTATACCATTTCAGACAAAGGGCTATCCAGTCTCTTCTTAAAAACTTCCAGTGTTGGAGCATTTACAGCTTCTGGAGGCAGGTTGCTCAACTCATTAATTGTTCTAACTGTCAGGAAGTTTCTCCTTAGTTCTAGGTTGCTTCTCTCTTTGGTTAGTTTCCATCCGTTACTTCTTGTCATGACTTCAGGCGCTTTGGAAAATAGCTTGACTCCCTCTTCTTTGTGGCAGCCCCTGAGATATTGGAGCACTGCTATCATGTCCCCCCTCATCCTCCTCTTCATTAAACTAGACATACCCAATTCCAGCAACCGTTCCTTATATGTTTTAGCCTCCAGTCCCCTGATCATCTTTGTTGCTCTTCTCTGCACTCTTTCTAGAGTCTCAACATCTTTTTTACATCGCGGTGACCAAAACTGGATGCAGTATTCCAAATGTGGCCTTACCAAGGCATTGTAAAGTGGTATTAACGCTTCACGTGATCTTGATTCTACCCCTCTGTTAATGGAATGTGAGATTCAGTTTCGTGATTTTGCCTTCTGGTGACATATCTGGTGTTATGCGCTCCAGGACTTGCTTGTTAGTCACCTTTGCCGTCCAAGGAATACGCCGGAACCTTCTCCAGCAACACAGCTCAAATGAGTCTGGTTTTTTTCCCCTTGTCTTGCTTTTTTAAGATCCAAATTTCACAACAATAGGTAGTTAATGGGGAACACAACAGAGCCAAGGAAATGTCTCTAGATTGGAATTACAAAAGCAGCAAGCAGGATATCTGATGTAACAGCCTCTTTACAGTCAATTGTTAGTACTGTACAGGTATTCCTCATTTATATTTCTCAATTAGTGTCTGCTCATTTAGCGACAAGGTTCGCAGTTACGACAGTGATGAAAAACTAACTTTGTAATCAATCCTCGCATTCTTGACCTCGGTGGATTTGTAAAGTGAAGGAAAGCTGATGTAAGATCATAAGCGCAATCATGGTTTCATGTAGCGATGGTTTTGCTTCACAACTGTCGGTCCCAATTGTGGTCCCTAAACAAGGCCTTCTGCTTTGTCAAAGTTTTTTTTAGGATGGATTTATTATGCTGACTCTTCTGTCAGCCTATGGAAATGGATTGTGTGTGTTTTAAATACTATTGTGTTGCTCACTTGCATATTTACAGTGCAATCCAAAAGAAAGCATGAAGGCTGCCAAAAAAATAAAGATTGTGTAGAGTCAAGCTTGATTCCTGGTAATGGTGCAGGTAGTCCTCGACTTACGACCGCAATTCAGCCCCAAATTACAATGCTAAGCAAGGCAGTTGTTAAGTGAGCTGCGCCTATTTTACAACCCTTTTTTCCTCGCAGTAATTAAGTGAATCACTTGAACACTGGGCGCTATCTAACAAAATGAAATTCAGTGATGAAAAAAGTAAGGTTCTAGAGGGACTTCCGGTGGCAGGCGATTTCGCTGGTCGCAGCTGTTTGCTGCCTCCCGCCTGTTTTGCGTAAAAGCCGGTTTGACAGCCAGCATCAGCTGTCAAACGGCTTGATACCTTTCCCCTGGGCATAAGGGGATAGGTGAGCTGCCCGGGGTAGGAGTTGAGTTCCCGAGTCGTCCTATATGGACGATGTAGGCGA
>NW_015387796.1:208019-228718 GCF_001527695.2 Protobothrops mucrosquamatus | reverse complement strand
AAAAAAAAAAGTAAGGTTCTACATTTAGGCAAGAAAAACCAAATGTACAGGTATAGTATAGGTGGTACCTTGCTCAATAGTAGTAACTGTGAGGAGGATCTTGGAGTCCTAGTGGACAATCACTTAGATATGAGCCAGCAGTGTGCTGCAGCTGCCAAAAAGGCCAACACAGTGCTAGGCTCCATTAACAGAGGGATAGAATCAAGATCACATGAAGTGTTAATACCACTTTACAATGCCTTGGTAAGGTCACACGTGGAATACTGCATCCAGTTTTGGTCACCACGATGTGAAAAAGATGTTGAGACTCTAGAAAGAGTGCAGAGAAGAACAACAAAGATGATCAGGGGACTGGAGGCTAAAACATATGAGGAACGGTTGCTGGAATTGGGTATGTCTAGTTTAATGAAGAGAAGGACGAGGGGGGACATGATAGCAGTGTTCCAATATCTCAGGGGCTGCCACAAAGAAGAGGGAGTCAAGCTATTCTCCAAAGCGCCTGAAGGCAGGACAAGAAGCAAGGGATGAAAACTAATCAAGGAGAGAAGCAACCTAGAACTAAAGAGAAACTTCCTGACAATTAGAACAATTAACCAGTGGAACAACCTGCCTCCAGAAGCGGTGAATGCTCCAACACTGGAAGTTTTTAAGAAGAGACTAGACAGCCATTTGTCCGAAATGGTATAGGGTTTCCTGCCTGAGCAGGGGGTTGGACTAGATAACCGCCAAGGTCCCTTCCAACTTTATTATTATTATTATTATTATTATTATTATTATTATTATTATTATTGTTGTTGTTGTTGTTGTTGTTGTTGTTGTTAGTTATTAAGTGAATCATGTAGTCATTAATTGAATCTGGCTTCGTCCCATTACTTTGTTTATTGGAAGCGGGCTCGAAAAATGGCAAATGGTGATCCCATGACCCCTGGGACAGTGCAGCTGTCATAAATATATGCCAGTTGCCAAGCATCCAAATTTTGATCATGTGACCATAGTCACGGTCATAAGTCACTTTTTTTAGTTACTCTTGTAACGTTGAATGGCCACGAGATGAATGGTTGTAGGTCGAAGACTTATCCACAGTGTAGAAATGATATACCACCACCTTTCTTTTGAATTTTTTTTTTTTGCCTTCCCAGTCTAGTGTACCACCACAGAATTTCCTAGTGGTCTCCCATCCAAGTGCTAATCAGGTCTGGTCTTATTTAGCTGCTCCTGATATCAGCCAAAGCTGCCCCCTAGTGGGACATGCAGTCCAATCTCTGCCTGCTGAAAATGAATGCCATTAGATCAGGGGTGGGGAACTTTGGCCCCTTTATGACTTGTGGACTTCAACTCCCAGAATTCCTGAGTCAGCCTGGTTGACTCAGGAATCCTGGGAGTTGAAGTCCACAAGTCATAAAAGGGCCACCGTTCCCCACCTCTGCATTAGATGTATTTGCTTCTACTACCTTCAGGAATGCCACGGAAGGATGACCTTAAATGAATGTATTGTTGTATAAATAGAGTAGAAGTCATCTTTTAATTGCCTAAGCCAGGGGTCTCCAACCTTGGCAACTTTAAGACTTGTGGACTTCAACTCCCAGAATTCCTCAGCCAACCAAGCTGGCTGAGGAATTCTGGGAGTTGAAGTCCACAAGTCTTAAAGTTGCCAAGGTTTGGGGACCCCTGGCCTAAGCAACCCAAGATTTCTCCGAAAGAATTGTTTAATTCATTGTGCGATGTATGCACCTTTTGCTGATAAATGGCCAGAGAAATGGATGATGAATCATTTTGTTAATGACCTAAATTTTTTTCAGCTGGACAGTTCCTAGGTTACAACTGCTTACGTCAGGAGGGAAGTGAAATTATCTTCCTTGCTGCTGAGATGGTTTTTTTGTCCTTGGCTGAAGGTGGACCTGCCATATGCATAAATCAGCTTCGTACTGCTCTCCTTGGTAGGCTGTCCAAGGGGCCTGAGGTTAGCTGCCAGCCTTGATGCATTTCCAATTTATTCTCTATGGCTTTATGTTTTCTCAGCAGGTTGCTATGTCCAATTAATTTTCAATCAAATCAGTTTCTTTGGTGACAAACCAGAGGGTCAAACTGAGGTTCATAGAATAATCCTTCGTATGTCCTGAATATTATAATAATAATAATAATAATAATAATAATAATAATAATAATAATAATAGTAGTAGTAGTAGTAGTAGTAGTAGTAGTAGTAGTAGTAGTAGTAAAGAAGTTGGAAGGGACCTTGGAGGTCATCTAGTCCAACCCCCTGCTCAGGCAGGAAACCCTATACCATTTCAAACAAATGGCTGTCCAGTCTCTTCTTAAAAACTTCCAGTGTTGGAGCATTCACCGCTTCTGGAGGCAGGTTGTTCCACTGGTTAATTGTTCTGTCAGTGAATTCCCCCGCATGACATGGCCAAAATAAGTAGTAGTAGTAATAATAATAATAATCATGATGATGTTGGAAGGGACCTTGGAGGTCATCTAGTCCAACCCCCTAATCAGGCAGGAAACCCTATACCATTTCAGACAAAGGGCTATCCAGTCTCTTAAAAACTTCCAGTGTTGGAGCATTCACAACTTCTGGAGACAGGTTGTTCCACTGATTAATTGTTCTAACTATCAGGACGTTTCTCCTTAGTTCTAGGTTGCTTCTCTCCTTGATCAGTTTCCACCCGTTGCTTCTTGTCCTGCCTTCAGGCACTTTGGAAAATAGCTTGACTCCCTCTTCTTTGGGGCAACCCCTGAGATATTGGAACACTGCTATCATGTCCCCCCTCGTCTTTCTCTTCATTAAACTAGACATACCCAATTCCAGCAACCGTTCCTTATATATTTTAGCCTCCAGTCCCCTAATCATATAGGTAGTCCTCGACTTACAACAGTTCAGTTAGTGACCGTTCGAAATTACAACGGCACTGGAAAAAAGGGACTCATGACCATTTTTCACATTTATGACTGTTGCAGCATTCCCCCTGGTCACGTGATTTACATTTGGATGCTTGACAACTGACTCACATTTATGACGGTTGCGGTGTCCCGGGCTCATGGGAATCCCCCTTTTGCTTCTTTCCAACAAGCAAAGTCAAATGGGGAAGCCAGATTCACTTCACAACCGTGTTACTAATTTAACAACTGCAGTTAACAAATGCGGCAAGAAAATTTTGTCCTAAAGTGGGGCAAAACTCACTTACCAAATGTTTCACTTAGCAACATAAATTTGGGGTTCAATTGTGGTCCTAAGTCGAGGACTGCCTGTATATGCCATTAAACGATCAAGGAATACCTTTCTGAATTGAAAACTCATCTTTGCCATGTCTGACATTTTGTACTATGGTTGATTCCCCCACGGATGTTATTGGGAGTGTACAGGTAGTCCTCAACCTATGACCACAAATGAACCTAGAATTATGGTTGTAAGTTGGGTTGGTCATTAAGCAAAGTGCCTATGTGATCGCCTCACTTAATGAGCACAGCTCTTTCTGTTGTGGTCATTAAGTGTAATGTGGAGTGCCTCAGGTGGAAGAGCACTGGATATAATCCCCCCCCCCCTCATTTTTAAATATTTCACTTATCTTAATCATCCCATTGTTAACTGTTTCAAGTTTATTGTATAAATACCACTACACTTAGTTATTACCTAGGCCAGTGATGGCGAACCTTTTAGAGACCGAGTGCCCAAAAAGTTCCCCACCCCTGCTCCACCCCCACCCCGCCCCCACCCACCTGCAGGGCCACCCACCACCTGCCCCGCCCCACCTACCTGCAGGGCCACCCACCATCTCCACGGCCCACCGCAGATCACCCAGGTGGCCCAGCAGCGCCATGGCGGCCACGCCCTCCACCCGTGCCCTGCAGCATCGTCTGTTTGCAATGGGGCGCAAGGGCAGAGTCTTGTCCTCACTGCCCGACTGCCATGTCCTTGGCTGCGCTTCTCCAGGCGGGTCATGCCTGGGGGCGACTCTCCTCCGGGGGCGACTCTCCTCCGGGGGGGCTGCTGGTGTGGAGGGAGTCGCGGAGGGAGGTGGGGCTGGGGCGACAGCACGTGTGCCCACAGAGAGGGCTCCGAGTGCCACCTCTGGCACTCGTGCCATAGGTTCACCACCACTGACCTAGACATAAACTTAGAATCATAGGGCTGGAAGGGATCTAGGAGGTCATCTAGTCCAACCCCCTGCCCAAGGCAGGAGACCTTATACCATCCTGGATATCTGTACTCTGTAATATATTATTTGTATTTTATAGTGTAATAAAACAACCTTGAGGGGAAAATGTCCAAGGTGGCTACTCGGACCATGCAAAGCTGGCTGGGTAACCATGGGCCAGTTACTCTCTCTCAGCCCTAGGAAGCAGGCAATGGCAAACCACTTCTGGATCTTCCCAAGAAATCTGGAAGAATCCAGGTAGTCACCAGGAGCCAAGACCGACTCAATCAATTAGAATAGAGCTGGAAGAGACCTTGGAGGTCTTCTAGTCCAACCCCTTGCTCAAGCAGGAGAGCCTACCATTTCAGACAAATGGCTGTCCAGTCTCTTCTTAAAAACCTCCAGCGATGAAGCATCCACAATTTCTGAAGGCAAGCTGTTCCAACAATTGTGTTAATTGTTCTAACTGTTAGGAAGTTTCTCTGTGGTTCTAGGTTGCTTCTCTCCTTGGTTAGTTTCCATCCGTTGCTTCTTATCCTGCCTTCAGGCGCTTTGGAGAATAGCTTGACCCCCCCTCTTCTTTGTGACAGCCCCTCAAATATTGGAACACTGTTGTCATGTCACCCCTAGTCCTTCTTTTCATTAAACTGGACATATCCAATTCCTGCAACGGTTCTCTCAAACCATTCTCCCAAATTCAAATACAGGTATGTATATATTGGGGGGGTGTTAGGTCCAATTGCCAGGGGTGTCAAACTGCTGACTCACGGGCCGGTTGCATCATGCTGAGGCCGCACCCACCCCAGCTCCGCCAATGCAAAAAAAGTTGCGATAAGTCGCGACACGTCACGTGATGCGGCGAGTTTGACACCCGTGAATTATACTATCATGGCTGCCATTTGGTGTTTCTTTCATCCCCCTCTCCCCCTGTCCCTAAAGTCCTTTTTGGACTGGCGCTTAAGTAAGTAACTTCATTTCTCCATTGCTCTGAAACTTAGCTAAATCAGTGAAGGAAGATAATGCTCCACCCATGAGGCTTTTTATCAAAATGCTCTCCTTATTTGAAATGCCTCTTTCCGAGACTTTAACATGTTTTTTGTTTCTTTCCTGGAGTCTTTTCATTTACTTGCAAATCTACAGGAGGGCCTCGATAGCGCGGAGGCTTGAGTTCTACCAGCATGGATTATACTCAGAGTTAACCTACTCACCTTCTGTTCTAGCCATTTCATTTTCTTGAGTCTTAATGATTGAAAACCTATTTATTTCAGTCTACCTGAAATACATGGGGGTTTCTCAGAATTCAGGCAAAATGTCAGCCTGCACCAGTGGCAATGTATGGTACCGTTTTGTGTCTGTAGGTGATTTAAATCTTGCAATAAATGTAGTCCTAGACTTACAACAATTCATTTAGTGACTGCCCAAAGTTACAGTGGCACTGAAAAAGTGACTGAAAAAAATAATTAAACTGTAGAATTCATTATTTCAGAATACGTTGATGACTACTAATTCAGATGGGATTAAAAGACCTATAAATTTATGAAAGTTAGGTCTGTAAAAAACTACCTTTTTGTTACCTTTGAATCGGGAGTAGCATGCCTGCCCATATAGTTGTAAATCCTTGACTTACAACCATTCATTTAGTGACTGTTCAAAGTTAAAATGGCACTGAAAAAAACCCCACTTATGACTGTTTTTCACACTTATGACAGTTGCAGCATCCCCATGATCATGTGATCAAAATTCAGACGCTTGGCAACCGACTCATATTTATGACGACCGCAATGTCCCGGGGTCATGTGATCCCCTTTTGCTACTTTCTGATAAGCAGAATCAATGGGAAAGCCAGATCCACTTCACAACCATATTACTAGTTTAACAGCTGCATTGATTCACATAACAACTGTGACAAGAAAGGTCATAAAATGGGGCAAAACACACTTAACAACCATCTGGCATTTGGGCTCAGTGTAAATTGAGAACTACCTGTAGTTGCTTTTCATGATTAATCCTGTGGACCAGTGCTTCTCAATCTTGACAAGTTATGTGGAATCAAAGTCTCAGAATTCCCCAGCCAGTAGTGAATTGAGAAATACTGCTGTAGATTTGGGGAAGGGAAGAAGGGACTTTTATATGAGTTGGTGGCCAAGTTATCTCCTAAATGACAATTCAGCTCAGGTACAGAGAAACCTGGGAAAATATTTTCAAACCCTTCAAAAAGAGTTCACCTGAACGAATTCATTGTGAAAAAGGCTGTCCCAAAGATGCTTTTTCACAAAGCAACTGGACTTTCTTGTTTTTCTTTGAAGATGTTTCACTTCTCATCCAAGAAGCTTCTTCAGCTCTGACTGGATGGTGGGGAGTGGAAGGATTCATACTCCTTGCAGACAGCTGGTCATTTGCATTCTTTTAGAGAGTCATTGAGGCCACCTGGAGGTTTATTTGTATCCTCAGGGTCACCTGAATGGTGCAAATGGGTGTGGGGCCTTCTTGGAACTGCTGAAAGGATTGTGTTGTAGACTGGAGAAAGATGATGTCATATCCCTCCCTCTCTGTTGGGAGGGGGCTGTTCAGTTTTGACATAGATGGCCTCTTTGACCCCTCTTTCAAACCAGCGGCCCTCTCTGACCACAATGTAGACTTTGCTGTCTTCAAAAAAGTGGCCTTTGTCTTTTAAATGCAGGTGGACTGCTGAATCTTGCCCTGATGGGTTTGTTCTCCTATGTTGTGCCATGCGTTTATGAAGGGGTTGTTTCGTTTCCCCAATGTACAGATTTGCACATGGCTCACTACATTGGGCTGCTACAGTTTCCAAGATTGTATATTTGCTCCAGGCTAGCATTACAGGTAGTCCTCAAGTGACAACCATAATTGGGACCAGGGCTTCCATTGCTAAGCACTGTGGTCGTTGAGTGAGTCACACTCTATGGCTTTTTTTGGCCACAGGCGTTAAGCTAATCACCATAGTCATTCAGCAAATCACATGGTCATTAAGTAAATCCGGCCATTCCAGGCCATGGCTCTGCATACGACATGAGTGCCGCGCTCCCCTGTCTGGCCCTGCCATGCAGCTAATGTTCGACTTGTGCTGCTTCACACTCCTATTTCCCTGCCTTTCATCCCAAGGCCAGGTCCTGCCTGCTGCCTGGTGGACACGAGACTGAAAGAAGGGGGCCCCAGCCCGCAGGCCTTGTGTTTGACATGTCTGATCTATGTAGTTCTTATTTCCCACATTTTGCATGGGACTTAACATTTGAAGACTTGAATTGAACACGTGAACCCTGGGTCCTATCTAACAAAATGAAATTCATTGTGGAGAAAAGTAACGTTTTACACTTAGGCAAGAAAAATCAAATGTACAGGTACAGACTAGATGAAACCTGGCTCAATAGCAGTAACTGTGAGAGGGATCTTGGAGTCCTAGGGCAGAGGTCCGCAACCTTTTGGACACCAGGGACCGGTTCCGTGGAGAGAGGTTTTTCCACAGACCGGAGGGTGCGTGGTCTTGTGTGCTGCCTGCATCCCGCAGATGGGGCTTCGCTTGTTTGTGCGGACCGGTTGCTGGCATGTTGTGGCCCAGTCCTGGATCATGGACTGGGGGTTGGGGACCCCTGTCCTAGGGGAGAGTCACTTAAATATAAGCCAGCAGTGTGCAGCAGCAGCCCCCCCAAAAGCCAACATAATTCTAGGTTGCATTAACAGAGGGATAGAATCAAGATCATGTGAAGTTTTAGTACCACTTTATAAAGCCTTAGTAAGGCCACACCTGGAACACTGCATCCAGTTTTGGTCACCATATTATAAAAAGTTGTAGAGACTCTGGAAAGAGTGCAGAAAAGATCAACAAAGATGATTAGGGGATTGGAGGCTAAAACATATGAAGAAGGGTTGCAGGAATTGGGTATGTCTAGCCAAATGAAAAGAAGGACTAGCAGTGTTCCAATATTTGAGGGGCTGCCACAAAGAAGGAGGGTGGTTCAACCTATTTTCCAAAGCAACAAAAGGCAGGACAAGAAACAATGGAGGGAATCTAATCAAGGAGAGAACCAATCTAGAACTAAGGAGAAATTTCCTAACAATGAGAACAATTAACTAGTGTGGATGCTCCCTCATTGGAAGCTTTTAAGAAGAGATTGGACAGCCACTTGTCTGGAATGGTATAGGGTCTCCTGTCTGAGTAGTGGGTTGGACTAGAAGACCTCCAAGGTCCCTACCAACTGTGTTATCCTGTTCTGATGACAAAACACAGACATATATACTCGAATAGTGAGAATGACATCGCTCTGTTGGCCAATGTGCTCCTAAATTGCTTTTGTGTACCTTTTCTAATACCCCCAGCAGTTTGATTGATAGGTTAGAGATGGAGACCTCTGTCCCTTTCTAGCCTGCCAAGTGAATTCTCATCATTCTTAAGTCTGTTTTATCCCTTTATTTACTTGTGAATTGATTTAGTAATTACAGATGTATTTGTGCCAATTCAGTCATCAAGAGTGTAGCTCTAAGTGGCCGATGAACAAGAAAAATATGCTATCCATCCATTCAATTTATAGTGCTGCCCATCTCAGTGACTGACTTTGGGTGGCAAACAGAATTAAAATAGAATAAAAACCATTATAAAAATTTAAAATACATGCAGCAGAGAAACATCAATATTACAATATTGATAAATAAATCATTAATAAGAACTATAGCACCTATTAGTTCAAAACAATGAAATACCTAGCAGCAGCCTCATTGTGGGATACTTCTGGCTTGCTGAAAAAGAAATTCAGAAATGCTCTGAATATGAAATAGAATCTTATAACTGGAGGAAACTAACCAAAGAGAGAAGCAACCTAGAATTAAGGAGAAATTTTCTGAAAGTGAGAACAATAAACCAGTGGAACAACCTGCCTCCAGAAGTTGTGGGTGCTCCAATACTGGAGGTTTTTAAGAAGAGACTGGACAGCCATTTGTCTGAAATGGTATAAGGTCTCCTGCCTGAGCAGGAGGTTGGACTAGAAGACCTCCTAGGTCAGTGGTGGCGAACCTACGTCATGCGTGCCAGAGGTGGCGCTCGGAGCCCTCTCTGTGGGCACACATGCCGTTGCCCCAGCCTCACCTCCCCCACAACCCTCTCCTCACCAGCAGAGGAGAGTTGCCCCCAAGCGTGGCCCACACTTAGCAGCACAGCCAAGGACATGGCAGCCAGGCATCGTACACAAGACTCTGCCCTCACGTCCCATCGTGCATAGTTGATGCTGCGGGGTGTGGCTGCCATGGCGCTGCTGGGCTGCCTGGGAAATTTGCGGCGGGCCCTGGAGGCAGTGAGTGGCCCTGTGGGCAGGCGGGGTGGGGGCGGGGCGGGGGGTGGAGCAGGGGTGGGGGCGGGGCCAGTTTTTGGGCACTCAGTCTCTAAAAGGTTCACCATCACTGTCCTAGGTCCCTTCCAACTCAGCTATTCTGTATTTCATAGGAGGGCCATTCTTGCAGAAAAGGTTTGCTTCCCAGGCTCCTCCATGCTGCATTTTGCACAGGGTGGGGACTCTGAGAAGGCTGGCATCTCTTTCAGGGAAGTGGTCTTGCAGACAATCAAGCTCCAATCCAGGGATGCAGTTTATAACTAGCACATTGAGTGGCACCCCAAAACAGGGCAGCAGGCAATGTGGTTCCCACAGTAATGACCTTATACAGCAGTAAAGAGTTACAGGTAGTCCTTGACTTATGACTGGTCACTTAATATTCAAAGTTACAATGAAACCCTCCCCCAAAAAACATACTTAAAATGTACATTGCAGTGTCCCACAGTCCTGCTTACTTCTGGTTTCCAGCAAAAAACATCCACCGCGAAGAACAGGTTTGCTTAACAGCCACGGATTTGCTTAACAACCGCTGCAAAAGATGTTGTAAAATTGGGTCGGTCGTGCAGCGATCTGTTTAACACCCGGCATGACATACGACTGTAATTCCAGGCTCAATGACAGTTGTAAATCGAGGAGTACGTATATCCTTATTAAACCACAGTGGAGGTTTCATTTCCAAGGGGTTTTCAAGCAGTCCCTCGTAGAGTGCATGACCGGGAGTGACGGGGACATGAATGACCATCGACAATGTTTCCTGTAGCAGGAATGGCTACAACTGGTGTACCACTCCTCCTGGCTAGCAATTAGGACTGTAATTTTCTGCTTGGTCAAAGTTTTTTAGGATGGATTTTTGTCCCAGGGTCACGTGATCACCTGTTACAACTTTCCCAAAGGGTTTCTGACAAACAAAGTCAACGGGGGAAGCCAGATTCGCTTAATGACTGTGTGATTCGCTTAGCAACCTGTTAATTTGCTTTTTAGGATGGATTTTGCCCCGGGGTCGTGTGATTTTCTTAGTGACTGTGTGGCAAAAAAAGAGCCATAATATTGAACGTGACTCGCTTAACGACCACATTGCTTAGCAATGGAACTTCCAGTCCAGATCCTCTTAAGAACAGCTTGATTTACTTAACGACCGTGACAAATAAAGGTCATAAAATTGAGTTCGAGTCACTTAATAGCCACATCACTTAGTGACAGAAGCTCTGGTCCCAATTGTGGTCGTAAGTCAAGGACTACCTGAACATCCAGAAGGTGTGTATGAATGCCAAATAAAACGGGGGGAAAGGATCAAACCCTATTTCATTCCATAGCAAAGTTCTTCATGATTATAAACTGGGGCAGACGAGATATAAATGCCAATTACTTTTTCTTCCCTGTGAATTTGGAAGATAATTACCTTCTCATCCACGCATTCATCTGAGAGTCATGCTATGGGTCAATATATGCCAACATTTGCACACCGTAAAACCCTTGAGGTTTGTTTTTTTTTGGACGGGCAGATTTAAAGAACTTTTATGCAACGGCAGAATGACTGGAGTGAGGTTGCCCATGTAGACATTTTGAGCTTTGGCGTCCCCCGAAGAACAGAAGCGAGCAGCTTTTGCAGATGCAATGCGCTGTCCTATTTCTCTGCTCTGTTCTCAAAAGATGTGAATCTTCTCTTTCCGGAGCTGTCGGCAGTAGCTATTTTGCACCTCCGCAACAGTGTGAGATGTGATTGGAGACTCCTTAACATTACCTTTTTTTCAGAACTATTTAGATATAGCCCACCTTTTGCCCTGGAATTGAGAAAATATTTTCTTTCCGTCTTTGTCACGGGTCTCTTTTTCGCCTTGTTCCATAAAGCAAAGAAGCACAACAGATTGAGTCTTTCTTCCTCTTTTCACAAATTGGTGGGTTTGTTTCCCCAAAGCAGAAATGACTGAAGCCTGGGTGGATGGGAAATAAATTTTACAATTCTCTCTGCCTCCTCCACACTTTTCTTTTGTATCCTACAACAAATTCTGTGACATCCTCTGCCCAAAAAAACGAATCTCTCTTTCCCTCTCGTTTATTATTGTCTCTTTCGCAGTCTGATAAATGTTCAATCTTTTTCTGATTTATTTACATCTTATCTACGGAGCTTCAGGATACTAAAAAGCAGAGACATCACCCTGCCAACAAAAGTACGTATAGTCAAGGCCATGGTTTTCCCAGTTGCAATGTATGGCTGTGAAAGTTGGACCATAAGAAAGGCTGAGCGCCAAAGAATGGAGGCCTTTGGACTATGGTGCTGGAGAAGACTCCTGCGAGTCCCCTGGACTGCAAGGCGATCAAACCGGTCAGTCCTAGAGAAGATCAACCCTGACTGCTCTTTAGAAGGCCAGATCCTGAAGTTGAAACTCAAGTACTTTGGCCACCTAATGAGAAGGAAGGATTCACTGGAGAAGGGCCTAATGCTGGGAAAGATGGAGGGCAATAGAAGAAGGGGACGACAGAGAATGAGGTGTGCTGGATGGAGTCACTGAAGCAGTAGGCATGAGCTTAAATGGACTCTAGAAAATGGTAGAGGACAGAAAGGCCTGGAGGAACGTTGTCCATGGGGTCGCGATGGGTTGGACACGACTTCTCAACTAACAACAACAACGGAGCTTCCAAAATAGTTAGAAAACTTCTCTTTTTACCAATCTGTTTCAGCCTGTAAGAAGCTGATTTGTATCTTATGATGAAAAAGCCTTTTAGATTAGAAAAGCACTCAGTTTTTCTCATCCTTTCACTGCAACCGTCATAAATACGAGTCACTTGCCAAGCATCCAAATTTTGATCACGTGACTGTGGGGATGCTGCAATGGTTGTAAGTGTGAAAAAACAGTCATGAGTCAATTTTGTAACTTCGAATGGTCACTAAACAAGCTGTTGCAACTCAAGGACTATCTATATTTGCTGTTCCTACCTATTATAGTTTAGAGCCTTCAGTAGGGGCTAATTCAACCACATACTCTGGGCCTCAAGTTTGGCAAAACCTCAATGCTTTTAGGGCATTATAGAAAGCCAATTGGGCTGTTGATTTGGCTATTAATTTCAATAGAAGACCCCTCCAGAGTTTTCCTGCCTGTAATTCCAGCCTCAACTGCTGTGAAATATTCAGGCCTCCTACTTGTAAATAATATTCCTGTTTTGAAAGTGATTAATAATACTATTAAAGGAGACACTTCCTTATCAGATTGTGATAACTTTCCATGGAAAATATAATTGTTTTTCCTTTGCTTGGAATTACTATTTTTGTTTTCCTATTGGCAAAAAAAATATGTTCAGGAATGCTTTATGTTCTTGGAAAAGATATTAGAGTTAAGATATGGAGAGATGGGGACCTACCAGTTTTCTTGGGATCTTGAATAGCATTTTGCTGAAAATGTCCCCTTCGTGCTCCTCTTATCAGTTCTTCTTTAAAACATCAATAGAATTTCAGAAGCTGTGGAACACAGAGCCAAATCTATTTGCAGTGTTGATGCTCTTTAAGGAAACCTCTTGTCTTAGAGTTTACTGGTCTCATCTATCGGAACCATGACACACAGCTTCCGAGATCTGCTAGTGGGCATTGCACACCACCGAGAGGCTACCAAACAAGAACAAATTATGTATTGTAAAGATCGCTTGCAGTTGGGAGTTACTTCCAATGTAATCTACTGAATCCCCTGCATGGATTGCCCCTGTGACTATGTAGGACAGACAGGGAGGAAGCTAACCACCAGATTGCAAGAACACAAGTGAGCCAAACTCATTGGTAGCCTCACACTGCAATGAACAAGGACACATATTCCATTTGTGAGAGGGACCTCGGAATCCTAGTGGACAATCACTTAAATATGAGCCAGCAGTGTGCTGCAGCTGCCAGAAAGGCCAACACAGTGCTAGGCTGCATTAACAGAGGGATAGAAATAAGATCACGTGAAGTATTAATACCACTTTACAATGCCTTGGTAAGGCCACACTTGGAATACTGCATCCAGTTTTGGTCACCACGATGTAAAAAAGATGCTGAGACTCTAGAAAGAGTACAGAGAAGAGCAACAAAGATGATTAGGGGACTGGAGGCTAAAACATATAAGGAACGGCTGCTGGAATTGGATATGTCTAGTTTAATGAAGAGAAGGACGAAGGGGGACATGATAGCAGTGTTCCAATATCTCAGGGGCTGCCACAAAGAAGAGGGAGTCAAGCTATTCTCCAAAGCACCTGAAGGCAGGACAAGAAGCAATGGATGGAAACTAACCAAAGAGAGAAGCAACATAGAACTAAGGAGAAACTTCCTGACAGTTAGAACAATTAACCAGTGGAACAACCTGCCTCCAGAAGCGGTGAATGCTCCAACACTGGAAGGTTTTAAGAAGAAACTGGACAGCCATTTGTCCGAAATGGTATAGGGTTTCCTGCCTGAGCAGGGGGTTGGACTAGATGACCTCCAAGGTCCCTTCCAACTTTATCATTATTGGAGCTACCAAGATTGTTGGACGAGCAGGCACAAAAACAGCCAGGGAAGTGATTGAAGCCTGGGAAACAGGCCCCTCACCAGTCAACAGGAGTGCTGATTTACCACCAGCCTATGAAGTACTTAGGAGTCGAGGGCTGGGCCTCAGAAGCAAATGACAGCTAATGACTTAAAAGCCAGTCATCAACACACCCCAATCAACATCTAAAAAGCCACTTACCCAGCCATTATAAATACCACACACAGAACAGCACACACTCTGCTGGAGAGAAGTTCCCTGAAGATGGTCTCCAGCACGAATCTGAAAGCTCGGAAGACTAAACCTTTGGTCCTGGTGACTGACCCAGATTGGATCCTGCCGTTCTTCTTTAATTCAGTGAAAAAGTATTTGCTTTTGAAAGGAGAGAATGATTGTGCAATTCTTATGAGCAGAGCGTGGAGTTCTTTCATTTATTAAGTTACCGGGTGGCCAAGCATGTGTGTGACTGTTCTGCCTTTCACTGTGCAATTATTACTTCATCAATCTGGAGAGTTATTGTGAAGTCACTTCACGGGGCCTTTTCATCCTGGAAATTATGTAGAGCGATGGAAAGATACCTAACTGAACATGACAAAAAAAATAAATGTTTGAGCACCCCTCATTAGGAGCACAGTGGCTCGAATGGTTGGAATGCTAGCAAACCCATGTTCAAGACCTGAAAGCTGCCGTGGGGCAGGTTTGAGCTCCTGTCCTTTGCTCTAGCTCCTGATGGGGACAATAAAAGGAGCCCCCCAACTGGGCATCCCCCAGGGCAACAGTGATGTCGCTGGCTACTCCGTTCAACCCGGAAGTGCCTCGCTGCTTCTGACATGAGCATAAAAAAACAAACAAACAAAAAGCACCCCTCATAGCTTCCAAAATTGCGGAAGTTCAAAAACACCACCAAGAAAAACCTTGAAATAGATCTCAAGCATCCCGAGCCTATGGTAGAAAGGTAGAAGCCTCTTGACATAGGAAGCAGAAGCCTGAGAAGCCACAAAGTTGATTTTCATTTTAACATTGAGTCAGCAATCGATCAAATTCAAGCTACTTTCAGATGTCATTATGTTACAGTGCTCCTCAGACATAAATCAGAGAGCAGTGATTTGTCAGTGATGGAAGAGATCCAGGTTCCACAAACCGACTTGAAAGGTCCCTCTCCAATTTTCAGTGACCCGTGCATGCTTTTACAACAGAGTTTGGATTAAAATCAGAAATAAAAGCATTTTTACTTCCGGTGAAAAGAAGAGTTGCTTCTTTTGGTAATGATTTAGTTGTTTCTTTTAGTAGTAGCAATGGAGTGCTGTGTGGACAGGAAGATGGGCTGTAAACCAAAACGATAAATAAACACCTTGAGCGATCAAATGGGCAAGTTTTCAGTCTAGGTACAGATAGTCCTTGACGTATGACAAAAATTGAGCCCAAAATTTTATTTGCTAAGCAAAGCAGTTGTTAAATGAGTCATGCCTCATTTTATGACCTTTTTGGCTATGGTTGTTAAGCAAATCACTACAGTTGTTAAATGGATCATCTGTAGGTTAAGTGAACCTAGCTTCCCCCATTCCCCTAGGAATGTTGCAAATGACAATCCCAGACTGTGATTTATTATAATTAATCAGTGGAATGACTTGCCTCCAGAAGTTATGAGTGCTCCACCACTGGAGTTTTTTAAGAAGAGATTGGACAACCATTTGTCTGAAATGCTATAGGGTCTTCTGCCTAAGCAGGGGGTTGGACTAGAAGACCTCCAAGGTCCCTTCCAATTCTGTTATTCTGTTATTCTTGCTGGAAAGTAGCATTTACTTCTAATGTCTGCCAAAAAATGTCCCATAACAAGCAATGGGTTTGTTTAACGACCATGGTGTTCACTTAAAAATAATTTCAAAATGGTTGTAAAATTGGGCGTAGTCATGTGGCTTAATGATCACCATGACTTAAACCAAAATTATGGGCTCAATTACAGTTGTAAATTGAGGACTACCTGTATTATATTTTTAATTAGATTACTTTAATTTCTGAGAGTCTCCTTTTCATAGTTACATTCCTATCCTATTCCAGGTAATGGTCTGGAAGTTAGCAAATTGTCTTTCCAATGCTCATTATCCAGATTTCTCACTCAGTCCCTCATTGGTCAACTGTTACATGTACTGTATGTCAAGTGACCCAGACATGCTTTTCCAAAAGGCAACTGAACTTTGTTTTTTTTTGTTTTTTACTTAGAAAAAGGGTTTGCTTGTCATCCAACAAGCTTCTTCAGAAGTGAAGAAGTTCTCAAGAATCTTCTTGTATAAAAAGAGAAAGGTTTTCAAAGACCCCCCCCCCCAGAAAGTCCAGTTGCCTTCTGGAAAAGCAGTTTTGGGACAACCATGATCTGAGAATCTCCACAGACATTATGTCAAGTGACATATTCTTCTTTTTTTGCCATTTTTCTAGAGGGTGCCAGAAAAATGAAAAAAAAAATGTTTTTATAAGACAAACACATTTGGACTACTAAACTCTGAGACTAACACAGTGCGAAGAACAGGAAATAGAACAAAAGCTGTGATATTCTTTTTTTCTCCAGTGTCAGATAATAGAAAAAAATTCATTGTCTAATATGATTTCCATTAAAAAAAAAGGCACGGCTGCAAGAATCTTGGTGTCCTTAACACAGAAGTTTTAATACTGTAGGAAGTTGCTTTACATGAGTCTGCTGTTAGTTCTGTCTGTGTAACTCAAGGAAAGTCAAACCCAGCCAATTAATTAGTGCTTACTAGTCTCGACAGATTCAAGGGAGAGTGATCAGTACCATGGACAGCTACCATTGTGGACACTTAACTGAGCTAAGGCAAAAAACAAACAAACGTTGCTTCAACAGAAGACTGGAATCAAATGAGACTTCAGCAAATAGCTGTGTCGAAAGACCTGTTGACTTAATTCAGGGATCCAAGCTTCAGAAATGGCCATGTCAGAACCGATTGTTCTAGGATTTAAGGACAGACCTATCAGTCCTGAAAAGCAGTACCCCATCCCCTTTTCCAATATGGTGTCTTACATAAATGAAAATGAAGTATGTGGCAAACACGGCAGGAATTGTAGTGCTGTCTTTAGGAAGGCTCCTAAATTTGGGAAAAAAAATGTTGAAGACAAAAGCTAGAGGGCAGCTCTGATGATGGTTATAGATCCCATTCCTTCTATTGCTGCCTTGGTTCCTTGTATCTGACTGGTAGAAGCAACTTCAAAGTTCATAGAGTCAACATGGTACCTCGTGAGACCAAAGAAGATGATGCTGAAGGATATGCCTTAATCTTTGTACTGGCATTAAGAGAAGAAATATATTGCTGACAATGATTGAATTATATGCTTTCAGATATTGGGCTATTAAGGCATACTTAGCTATAGCAAGAATAAATCTAGGGACCTTCTGTAGGTAATCCTTGTGGATAACAACAAGGCTACAGTCTTTCCCCAAGGAGCATCCATTTACCAAAACCCCTTTCTGCCCTTAATAGCAGCAGGAAGACTGTAATAACCCATGTTGTTTCCATAAAGGGAATTGCAAGTAGTAGAGCCAATATCCATCCCAAGCATCAAGGGAGTATTTAAGAAGATTCAGGCACAAAGAATCGGGACTACACACAAAGTTGCAGCTAAGCTAATTTATTGCTCATGCCTGTACTCCAGTATCCAGTCAACTAACGGTCAGCAATCAACTGGCACTAGATAAGAGTCAACAGAATTCAAGAAGGGCTGGACTTAGACCATTTGTGGGGACATAATGACTCTAGGCTGATTACTCACTTGACTCCACCTACAGATTTTGCCTGCTCTCCTAATCCACACCATTAAAGGCAATCCATCTAGTACAACATCCTGGTTTATATGTTAGTTACCCAAATCCTTATAGAAAGCAGAGAATATTGTAGTTCTAGCTTGCTATTCCCTCCAGTAGAAATAGTCTACAGACATTAAATGACAAATTGAGGGATCGTTTTTTAAAACCAGCCAATCTAGTAGCCACTCTTCCCTGTCCAAACAGCTAATGCAAATTCCATAATTCATTTTTTAAGAACTGTCATCTTTTCTGAACCAAGTACCAGTCATGTTCAGCTTTCCAGAAGTGACAGTCATTCCCCTAAGGCTGCTCTTTGGTAACAAGTAGCAAAGCTTATATTTCTCTCACTGACCAGCTTTCTGCCAGGCTATTGCTTTCCATTCAGAGGCACCCCAGGCAAAACATTAACTTTTGCTCTAATGCTTCCGGGTAGTGAGAATAGCAAATTAAGCCATTGCATGCCTGCAGAAAGGGTGGAAAACCTATGGCCCTTGGAAGGAATCAGTTCAGGCTGATCAAGCATCATCCCTTCCATAATAGTTTGCTGTGTGGAGAGGGAGAGAAGGGAAGAGATGAAAACATCAGGGAAAGAAAACGAATCTGTATGGTGGTTGTGAATGGGGATGTCGGTGGAAAAAGGAGTTTCACAGAGAGAATTGGTGAATCAGCAAACTTTGGACTCTGAAAGTGACTGGAATGGAGAGAAGGAAGTGATTGCCCAGTGCATAATTAAACTGTGGAATTCATTACTCCAGAATGTGATGACCACTAACTCAGATAGGTTTAAATAATTAAACTGTGGAATTCATTATTCTAGAATAGGTTGATGGCCATTAATTCAGATGGGTTTAAAAGACCCATAAATCCATGGAAGTTAGGTCTGTAAAGAGCTACTGTTTGAAGATGTAATGTTACCTCTGAATTGGGGTTAGCATGCCTACCCGTGCAGGTCCTTGACTTACAACAGTTTGTTTAGTGACTGCTAAAAGTTATAACGGCACTGGAAAAAGTGACTTGTGACTGGTTTTCACACTCATGACACTCATGACTATTGTAGCATCCCCATGGTCAAAATTGAGATGATTGGCAACTGGCATGTATTTATGACAGTTCATGTGTTCCAGAGTCATGTGATCACCGTTTGTGACCTTCTGACAAGCAAAGTCAATGGGAAAGCCTAAATTCACTTAACAACTGTGTCACTAAGTTAACAACTGCGGTGATTCACTTCACAACCGTAGGTTGTAAAATGGGGCAACACTCACTTAACAAATGTCTCAGCAACAGAAATTTTGGATTACCTGTAATGGTAGGTCTCTCTTTCTTGCTTGCAAATTCTCCAGAGATGCCACTGCAAGAAACCTAAGGCTGGGTTACTGCATCCAGTAATGCTTGGAATACTGCATCCAGTTGTGGACACCACAATGTAAAAAAGATGTTGAGACTCTAGAAAGAGTGCAGAGAAGAGCAACAAAGATGATCAGAGGACTGGAGGCTAAAACATATAAGGAACAGTTGCTGGAATTGAGGAGAAGGACGAGGGGGGACATGATAGCAGTGCTCCAATATCTCAGGGGCTGCCACAAAAAAGAGGGAGTCAAGCTATTCTCCAAAGCGCCTGAAGGCAGGACAAGAAGCAACGGATGGAAACTAATCAAGGAGAGAAGCAATCTAGAACTAAGGAGAAACTTCCTGATAGTTAGAACAATTAACCAGTGGAACAACCTGCCTCCAGAAGCGGTGAATGCTCCAACACTGGAAGTTTTTAAGAAGAGACTGGACAGCCATTTGTCTGAAATGGTATAGGGTATCCTGCCTGAGCAGGGGGTTGGACTAGATGACCTCCAAGGTCCCTTCCAACTTTTATTATTATTATTATTATTATTATTATTATTATTATTATTATTATTATTATTATTATTATTATTATTATTATTATTATTATTATTATTATTATTATTATTGTCTTCAGAGGCGTTGTTCTTAGATTCACCTAACACAACATGAGAACACAACGCAAGAACGTTAGCATGAAACAAAAGGCAAGTGATCCAAAATTTAGTTTTCCTTTTTTTTTAGGAGTTGGCGTTTATTGAGCACTCCATTAGCAAAGTAGCATTTTGGATAAAAGGCCAGACTGAGCCAGTGGGATCATTGCAATGTTGGGCCTCACTAAAGATGCCCTTCAGATGGTTTGGACTACAATGTCAATAATTGCTTGAAGTTTGACATGCTGGCTGGAGTGCAAAGAGTGCAGAACAAGCGGAGGACATCAGATTGCCTACTTCTGCTTCAAATTGTGGTTACATAAGGGCTTGTCCAATCCTAGGCAGTTCTGAGCCATTGAGGTAGCTGCCTCTTAATCCCAGATTTCATTTGAACATTAGCCAAATCCTTCTGATGGGAAAAGCTGCTCAACCACAGAACAGTCTGAGCTGGGATGTAGTCAGCCCTCTTTTGCCGGTAGAATTCTAGCAGATGCCACATGGGCAGTTGTTGGGATTGTGTCTGCACATGTTTTACTTCATTTCGAATTATTTCTAGGCTGCTCATCACTTAAACAGTATATGGGGAAAAAACAGGATCAAGCATGGAGCAGGACCAAGAATTGCAACCCAACAGGGACTTATAAAAGAAATCTTTACAGAGTGTTCCCAGAGTAATTCTCTGCAACCATCTGTCAAAATGAGGTCACCTGTGAAATTTGCCCTACAGTAGTGGTTGTAATGAACAAGCCTTGAAAGGAACACATGGGCTGTCAGGTATCCAGCTTAGCAGATCACATAGGTGAACAAAGGTATTATTTGTTAGACAGCCTTCAGGGTTATCCCCAATTCAGTATTCCAGTTTTGGGGTTCTATAATCTCCTAGGACTTGAAATGGACCCTTAACACTAGAACCATCATTAAAAAGGCAC